>NC_056735.1:1415570631-1415813131 GCF_019279795.1 Protopterus annectens
TCAGAGTCAGAATCCTCATCTGAGGATTCAGGGTCTCTTCCACCTTTGGGGGTAGAGGACCACAGAGGTGCAGGAACTGAAATGCCTGAGGATGATTTAAAGCCATTAAAGCATTGAACAGGTGTTGAGTGAAGTCCAGCCATTCCCTTTATGGATCTCTGGCAGCCAACACCACATGTTTAGCTTTAAGCCTTTTCTTTAAGAGGATGTCTTCCTTAACAAAACCCTTGCCTGGATTCGATCAAGGTACCTAGCACCTCTTCCCTAACAAGGATCTGAGGAATCCCTTTAGAACATAAAGCCAAAAAAAAACAAAGGAATCCCTTTAGAACCCCCGTAGATAATCAGCAGCGGTTCCCTTTCAATGTCTATGGCAGACATCTGCAAGGCCTCCAAACATGTGCAAGAAGCAGGTTCTGTGCCAGCCTCCAAGAAGGTTGCAGCAGAAGAAAGCAATGGCAATACCAGACTCTCCTCTGGGTTGTCATCCTCCTCAAAAGAGACATCTGGTGGAGGCTGGACATCAGCAAGCTCAGGCCTAGATTTCTTTGCCGCCTTCTTGAGCAGCAGCTGTACCTAGTAATGAGGAGATTCTGCCATGGTGTCTTGAACCAACTACTTGAGACATTGGTTCTCAAGATAAATTGAAAAGGAAGAAAGATAGCTACATGAAGTCTTAGGTACAAAAGCCTGACAGAATGAACACTGCGTGTGACAGTGAGATGCGTCTAAGCAAAACAAACACCTATCGTGGTGGTCCTTATGGGGAATCTGCCTCCCACACTGACATTTCCCTTTCTTGGATGACACGTAAACCACTGCAAAATAGATAAAAAAAGGAACCCCAACAGGGTACTTCTCTAGAAGGAGTAGGCTCAGTTAAACCAGCAAAGTGAAGGGCATCCAGACCGATGTACAATAATGGTGTTCAGGCTGGCGGCAATAAAGTTCTGGTTTGGGGAGCATTTGTACATCACCTTTATGCTGTATGCATGCACAGGGAGAATACATCTGATGTACTATGCTCCTAGGTAATAAAGGCTTTGGTATGCTGGCCAGATGTTGGGCTATCCTTAGCAGGAGATCCTAGAGGTAATGGATACTGCAACAGTGATATGGAAGGACATCTGCTTTAACTTTTTTGTTATACATTTTGTTGTATAGCACTTCACTTACTATCTCAAGGGATCCGATTTGGTTGCTAATTTTAACTCTGCCTCCCTCTATGTGTACCTCTCCCATGCAGAGTCCATGTGAAACAATAACTACTGCGTATGTTATTCTGGACAACTCGTCCTCATCTGCTGAGGCTGTATCACAACTTCACCCTGCAGGAGCAAGAGTAGCAATGAAGGCAAACACACTAACAGAAGATGGCAAGCCAAGGACTCTGGAACAAGCATTTGAACCACCTGAACCAATGGAAACAGGTGAGTCAACCACCTCACTCTCCTATGGAAGTTTAGGAGTTATTGGGTGTCAGCTTTGGTATATATTGTGATGATCTTAGACCACTGCTTTACCTTATCTGGAGGGGTAGCCTTTCTGTTCTGTATTGGTGGGTATTGCTGAGCTTTTAGACCATTAAAACATGGGTAATTAATCTTATGATTTCCATTCAAGATAATTTAACCAGAATTTCTAATGTAATGCACTGTGAATTGCTGAATTATTGTCCTGAAGTGGCCATTGCCTGTAAGGCTGCAGGGGGCAGCATTCCATTGTTACTATTCTGCTTTGTTAACATTGCAGACTTAACTGACCTTTCAGTTCCTGCAGCTGGTCATTTCCTACACTGACCAAGGTTCAAGGACTTGCTCCATTGGTATCTAAGAGGATAACGTTGAAGGCACAGATATAATGTGAAGTTCATATTAATTCTGTGTGCTGCAGTATCATTCTTTATACATGAGAATTAGACACAGGAGGTATCAGTTTTTCTGACATTCAAAGCACTCAGACCTTCCCAGACTAGAATGGCCTATTTCCTACACCAAACACATCAACATGGCAGGCAGCTGTAAAAGGGAGAACAGTCCTTTCATTCTTGCAGCAAGATGTGGTATCCTGCTCACAAGGGCATGCTTTAAACTGAATTTATGTGGATCTGGCAACTGCTAACCCTAATCCAAGGACAGAGGAAGTACACATCTTTATAGCAAATCTGTATATACAAGGGAAACCATGGCACACTTGTCTACAAACAAACCTCCTCTAGGTGGCAGACCTGCGTTTAAACAAACCTTCCATTTTCTGGTTATTACCTTTTACTATGACCATTATGGTAAAATGTTAGAGGGTCAACAATATTCTAGGGCAGCCCTTTAGAAACATAACAGCTCAGTGCTTCACACCATGTCTCTGAGTGCTTGAAATCTGATACATGGCCCAGAAGCACAGTACCATAGCTAAGGTACAGCAAAGGGAACAGTCACCCCAGGCACAAAGTGTTAGTTGGTAACATCTGGAGATGTTCATTAATTAGTTCCTTTCCATACCGGCATTTCTGAATGCTAGTATAGAAATTAATTTTGATACTGCTTTTGTGTTCAGGACTGCAGTAATGAAGCAGCTTGGCACAGTTTTAAAATCAAAAGCAGCTGAAGCAGTCTTTTCTTTTTAACTCCTCAACTTGGAATTGAAGGGTGCAAAAATGGGACCTGGCTTCCCTGATTTTTTTTTTATTTTGCTTGAACAGAGAATGGCACTGGGTACAAGATGACCCAGATACTGCACTGTAGAAGCAGAACTGATTTTACCACTGCAGTTATCTGTTGTAGCCACCCACGTCCTTAGTACAGGGTCAGTGCAAGTGTAACAGTGATCCTTTTCCCCAACGTAATATATCTGTGTGAGAGTACTTAGCACAGCTAAGGATGTTCAAACAAGAGGATCGCTGCTGCAGTAGGGACTCCCTCACACCTTATCCCTCTGTTGTTTCTCAATCTCTCCACCTCCTTTGGAGACTTGGTAGAAAAGGGTACACTTTAGCTGAGGTTAGAGATCCATTCTTAATGTCAGTTCCGTAGCAAAAAGAAATGCTCATCCTTCAGGAATCCCTTTAGTTATCTGGTGTGATTATTCAGCCTTCATTTGAATGACGCTTTACCTTAATATGCACTGGATGTGTTTCTTAGGAAATTGGACACATTTCTTTTAAATATCTTGCCACAAAAAAAACAAAAAACAAAACAGAAGATGATGTGCTCATCCCTCACACCCAAACATCATGCTGCTGTTCTTGGTGTAGGAAGGACACCAGCTCCACTCTGGGAAAATCTGACTGCTGGAGATGTAAAGCTGGACTTAATAGCATCTGCCTGCAGCTAATTCCCATGTGCAAGAAATTATACTGTAAGTGACCTCATTTGAACAAGAACTGAACATCTGCAAGTGAGTCTCCTCACAAAACTGCAGAGCTGCTATTAATTTTGCTTCCAGACTCTCTCTCTCTTTATACATACATATATATATATATATATATATATATATATATATATATATATATATATATATATATATAGGGTCCAGATTACCTGATTGAAAGACGTTTTCATCGAACACTCTTTCACTGACACATAAACAGCAAACTCCAAAAACTCCATTTGGCCGCTTCAGTGAATTTTTTCCCAGGGGAGAAAATTGCTTGGCCAACCATACACCAAACAAACTGTCAGAACCTACAAACTGGGGGGCTTCGCCCCCCACTCCCACCCCTAGCTAAATATACCAACTCTGAGATTGCACTATCTATATATATATATATATATATATATATATATATATATATATATATATATATATATGCAAAAAATTCCCAGGAGCCGTATATCAAGATAGAACACTGGCGTTGCTGCCACCAAACCGCTCAAACGTATGAAGAACACAGTCACAGGTAGAGATGGTGAAACATATAAAATTAATCCAGCATCAAGTAGTTCAATTCAAATTGATTCAGCAGTGAATAAAAGCAGCTTGCATACGATAAAACAACTTTATTTAATAAAAGTAAGCGCTTTCGCGGTTAATATCACCGCTTCATCAGACAAACAAGAGACAATGTAACTGTAGTTGCTTTTAAACCAAGTAATATCTGCTCACAACCAATTAAAACAAAAGAAAGTGTCATGTGACAATTATACTTGCTTCCACCAAATCATTTAAAGAGGTATTAGAGAATATATGCATATGGACTGCATATACTGCAAGAAACAAAAGTATAGTGTTGAAAATTTATAGAAAATACTAAAATACATCAACAAGACACTTCTTGAAATGTGCAACAAAATGATAAAATCATAACAACTGAGCTATTGCAAAGATGTATAAACTCAACAGCATTGTTGCCTGACAGAAACTTTTAAAACTTTTAAAACTGCAAAAATGAATGACATACCTAAACAAGCAATATACAATTATCTTAATGTCCTGCCCTTTAAATGAGGTTTTAAAGAAACAACCTAATTTAACGTCCTCCCTCTGTGTGCTCCTAGCCTTAAAATCCAATTCAATTCAGCCTCCTCCATCTTGTTAACTAGGTCTCCTAATCGTTCAGAAACTCTCTGCATGTATAATATCTGAAACAAAAAAGTGTGCATGGACCCAGACCCTAGAGTATGTTTAGCCAGAGCACTACAGTTATCTTTCCTAGCTAGACAATAATTGTGGTCCCTAATACTTTCTCTCAAGGATCTGTTGGTTTTTCCCACATAAAAACAAAAACATTGTACACAATGTGCAACATACACTATATGTCTACTGTTGCAATTAGAAGCTACCCTGATATCCCACAGTCTGCCTGTATCAGGGTGCTTAAAAAAGTGGGATTCATCAGTAAAATGACATTGAGCACAAACTCCACATCTACTAGTTCTAAGAGACCAGGTGGGAGGAGGTGGAGTGGCAATGGGACTAGTCAAACTATGACACAACATTTGCTTCAAACACGGCATGTTACTATAAGTAAATCTGGGTTGAACACCAACTATATCCTTTACTTGGTCATCAACAACCAGGATGTTCCAATTCCTAACTACTGTCTGCTTCACTACTTCCACATTCAGCCCATATGGTACAATAAAGGACTCATACTGAGGTTTAGAGATTGGGACTTTAGTTTGTCTGTTGTTGTCAGAGAAAAAAGGTTGGGCTCTACTGGCCCTGATGTAGCCCATGCTAGAATACACCTTACTTATCTCTTCTGTAGAATACCCATGACCAATCAGGCCTTCTTCAAGCTGCATTAGTTCAATATCGAACAGCTGCTCTGTACTGGACAACCTTGACAGGCGCATAGCATGCCCCTTAATGATGTTGTTGAATATATGTGGGCTGTGCATGCTTTCCCTGTGTAGATATGAGGGCTTAGAGCAGGGTTTTCGATGCATTTTCGTGCCTACTTTCCCTTTTTGAATAAAAACATTGACATCCAAATAGTCAATGGTTTCAGAGGAACTATGCATTGTAAACTTCAGAAAAGTACTGGTGTCATTCAACCTAGAATGTAACTCATGTAATGATTCAGAGGAACCTTGCCACACAAAAAACAAATCATCCACAAATCGTTTTAAAAACCTGATCTGTGGGTTACCAATGATATACTTGGTCTCAAATGCGTCCATCACCAGGTTGGCGTAGCTGTTGGCACAACTCGTGCCCATAGCTACGCCGCTGGTCTGCTTGTAAAGGGTTTTATGAAACAAAAAGACATTGTTGTCTAATACCAATTCCATTAAAAGACACAATAGATCAACCTTGCTCTGATCATACTTTATGATCTCTTCCAAAAACCATTTCAAATACATAAGGCCCTCATCATTAGGTATACAAGTGAACAAGGACACAACATCCATTGTGACAAACAAAATATCTTCTAGCTTTGATACACCCTTCATCCCTACATACAATTCCCTAAGGAACTGTTCAGTGTCTTTTAATACAGGCTCATAGGTGCTCAAAAATTTCTTTAGCTCATAATCCAAAAAAATGGACAGAGGCTCAGTGAGCCATCCCGATCCCGACACTATAGGTCTAAGTTCCGGTGAAGACAAATTCTTATGAATCTTGGGTAGGCCAGTTATAACAGGTATTACAGGTGTTTCAACCCAAAAATACTGAAACAGTTCTTCACTAATAAGGCCCAAGCATTTACACTCGTGTAAACTACGAGCAATGCTGCTCTGTATGGTATATATCATATCCATAGATATAACCTCATATGACTCATTGTCAAGCAACTGCACCATTTTGGTCATGTAATAATCACTGTCCATGATCACTACTGGCCCTCCTTTGTCTGCCGGTCGAATGGTAATACTACTGTTGTTCCATAGACTATGAAGAGCATCCTGTTCTGGTTTACTCAAGTTACCATTGGTGGTCGGATGAAGAAAACTGGTGTCATTATACAGGCTGTTCTCAACAGCCTTCAAAAAAACTTCTAAATTCGCTTGTAACAAAGGCATAAAAGTACTTTTCTTCTTGAACACATTGAGTGAAAAATTGTTGTGTTCATCGGACTGAGACTTAAACAGTAGCTTAAGTGCTACTTTTCTAACAAAGAGCCTGAGAGATATAATGGTCTGACTAATGTCCAAACTTGAAGTGGGAATAAAAGACAGACAGGTTTTTTAAACGATTTGTGGATGATTTGTTTTTTGTGTGGCAAGGTTCCTCTGAATCATTACATGAGTTTCATTCTAGGTTGAATGACACCAGTACTTTTCTGAAGTTTACAATGCATAGTTCCTCTGAAACCATTGACTATTTGGATGTCAATGTTTTTATTCAAAAAGGGAAAGTAGGCACGAAAGTGCATCGAAAACCCTGCTCTAAGCCCTCATATCTACACAGGGAAAGCATGCACAGCCCACATATATTCAACAACATCATTAAGGGGCAGGCTATGCGCCTGTCAAGGTTGTCCAGTACAGAGCAGCTGTTCGATATTGAACTAATGCAGCTTGAAGAAGGCCTGATTGGTCGTGGTTATTCTACAGAAGAGATAAGTAAGGTGTATTCTAGCATGGACTACATCAGGGCCAATAGAGCCCAACCTTTTTTCTCTGACAACAACAAACAAACTAAAGTCCCAATCTCTAAACCTCAGTATGAGTGCTTTATTGTACCATATGGGCTGAATGTGGAAGTAGTGAAGCAGACAGTAGTTAGGAATTGGAACATCCTGGTTGTTGATGACCAAGTAAAGGATATAGTTGGTGTTCAACCCAGATTTACTTATAGTAACATGCCGTGTTTGAAGCAAATGTAGTGTCATAGTTTGACTAGTCCCATTGCCACTCCGCCTCCTCCCACCTGGTCTCTTAGAACTAGTAGATGTGGAGTTTGTGCTCAATGTCATTTTATTGATGAATCCCACTTTTTTAAGCACCCTGATACAGGCAGGCTGTGGGATATCAGGGTAGCTTCTAACTGCAACAGTAGACATATAGTGTATGTTGCACATTGTGTACAATGTTTTTGTTTTTATGTGGGAAAAAACAACAGATCCTTGAGAGAACGTATTAGGGACCACAATTAATGTCTAGCTAGGAAAGATAACTGTAGTGCTCTAGCTAAACATACTCTAGGGTCTGGGTCCATGCACACTTTTTTGTTTCAGATATTATACATGCGGCGAGTTTCTGAACGATTAGGAGACCTAGTTAACAAGACGGAAGAGGCTGAATTGAATTGGATTTTAAGGCTAGGAGCACACAGAGGCAGGGGGTTAAATGAGGTTGTTTCTTTAAAACCTCATTTAAAGGGCAGGACATTAAGATAATTGTATATTGCTTGAAAAAATTACCTTCTTATGTAAAGGATGTTTTTGAATTTTTGTCAGTAGTAAAACAAGTTAAATGGAATGAAGAAATGTTCTTTATAGTAATAGACGTTGTCAGTCTTTATACAAATATTAAACATATGGATGGCGTTAGAGCAATGAAACATTTTTTAGGTGATAGTCCCTTGGTGGAATACATTGTAGAATTACTCATGATGTGTTTACAGAATAACATATTTGAATTTGATGGGCAGTTATATAGGCAAAAACAGGGAACAGCGATGGGGGCTCCATTTGCCCCTTGTTATGCTAATATATTCATGGGCTTGTTTGAACATTGCTATATCTATACCAATAAGTTTTTTTGTAAACATGTAATCAATTATTATAGATACATAGATGATCTCATTTTTATCTGTAAAGGGGGCAGTGAGTTAGTTGAGCAATTTATAAATCAAATACAAGTTAATAGTATGGGAATAAAATTTGATGGATTACAGAAAGGTAATAAGGTAAACTTTCTGGATGTGGAATTAATAGGGGATAGTTACCAACACAAGGTAATTTCCAAAATACATAGAAAATTTCCAGAAAGTAACGATATATTACATGGGGAAAGTTTTCATCCTTTACATACTATTAAATCTATCCCATATACTGAGTTTAACAGAATAAAAAGATTATGTAGTGAGATTTGAGACAGAAATATTGAATTATATGATAGTTTTCAGAGATTTAAAAAAAGGGGGTATGATGAAATGAATCTAAAAGAAAGTTTAAATAAAGTGCTGGATAGCATAAAAGAAAAATATAGTTTGACATATTATAAGAAGAGTAACAGAAGGGAGCATGATAGGAATATTTACTTTACCACGACGTACTCTGTAATATCAGAAGAAATTATTGACATTATTAAATCTAGTTGGAATACTTCAAAAAAAGAAGTAGGTTGCCTGCAGCAGAAGAAACTTTTATTTTCTTTCAATAGGGGAAGAAATATTAAAGATTTTATAGTGCATAGTAGGTTCCAAAGGCCAAAATTAGAGATAGCAGATAGAATAAAAGAAAAAGGCACAATAGTGTGTGGAAAATGTACGATTTGTAGATATGTTACTCGACGTTTTGATAAAATTAATAATAAGAATTTTGAAACAAATGAATGTTTTACTTGTAAAAGTCAGAGAGTTATATATGCTATTAAATGTACATGTAACAAATTTTATATAGGTGAAACCAAAAGACAATTCTCTTGTAGAATAAAAGAACATATAAGGGACGTTAGGAATAATAAAATAACTAGCCCTGTAGCCATACATTTTAATGAAATACATAATGGCAGTTTGGATGGTTTTGAGACAACAATTTTGGATAGAGTTGTTTGTAATAAATTTATGGGTGATGAACAAGTGAAACAGTTATTAAGAAAGAAAGAAGCATTCTTGATATTGAAGTTTAATACTATGTCTCCTGTGGGACTTAATCAAGAATGCTTCTGGAAAAGTTTTGTGTAAATATGTAAATATGAACATGTTGTTTTAAGAAGCATGGTTTAAAAGTTTGTAATATATGTAATTAATCAATTATTCTATTAATCAATTATGGTCTGCTATATATAGATTGAGAGTTTTTTAATGAGTGTACTCTGTTAAAGGCTTTTGGCCGAGGCGCTAGAGGTTTATTTTATTGCTGTCTTTTGCAATAAATTCCTTCTGAGGAGTTGCTGGGTTGCTGTTTGTGGTTTTTCAATTGTATATTGCTTGTTTAGGTATGTCATTCATTTTTGCAGTTTTAAAAGTTTCTGTCAGGCAACAATGCTGTTGAGTTTATACATCTTTGCAATAGCTCAGTTGTTATGACTTTATCATTTTGTTGCACATTTCAAGAAGTGTCTTGTTGATGTATTTTAGTATTTTCTATAAATTTTCAACACTATACTTTTGTTTCTTGCAGTATATGCTGTCCATATGCATATATTCTCTAATACCTCTTTAAATGATTTGGTGGAAGCAAGTATAATTGTCACATGACACTTTCTTTTGTTTTTATTGGTTGTGAGCAGATATTACTTGGTTGGTTTAAAAGCAACTACAGTTATATTGTCTCTTGTTTGTCTGATGAAGCGGTGATATTAACCGTGAAAACGCTTACTTTTATTAAATAAAGTTGTTTTATCGTATGCAAGCTGCTTTTATTCGCTGCTGAATCAATTTGAATTGAACTACTTGATGCTGGATTAATTTTATATGTTTCACCATCTCTACCTGTGACTGTGTTCTTCATACGTTTGAGCGGTTTGGTGGCAGCAACGCCAGTGTTCTATCTTGATATACGGCTCCTGGGAATTTTTTGCATTTTTCCTTGGGATTTTGGTTTGTTTTGTCGATATATATATATATATATATATATATATATATATATATATATATATATATATAGACAGATATAAATATAGATATGTCCTGAATATGACGTACATGCACTCAGTAGAACCATGCATGTCAGTGAGGCATGTTCTTTTGCTTCTCCATAATTTGTATCACAATCATCTTCAGGTTGGAGCAATCTGCTTGCCTCATACATTTCTGGATCAAATGGTATCGCGTTACAATTAAGTGGAAGCTCTGTGGAGGGCCTGAACATTTATGCACAGCTTATTTTGCACCTTCTCGCATGGCTTTCTCTTTAACTCTCAAGCTTTTTTATACAAACTCCTTTTAATCCATGGTAGACATACATGGGATAAGCAGACACACATGCGCACAAACACACACACACACACACACACACACACACACACACACACACACACACACACACACACACACACACACACACACACGCACACACACACACACACACACACACACACACACACACACACACACACACACACTTTGAGTATAATGATGCCCCAATTATTTAATTCTGCTTTTGCAGCTCCTACATACTTTTGTCCTTGAAAAGTACTTGCATTTGATACTTAAGAAGCCCCTAAGTGTTCTTGAAGCTTTCAGTCATCTACAAGGATCACATACTAGCAGCCTTTTCTACCTTGCCCATTGCACAGTGACAAGCAGCTGTTTTAGAAAGCAGATCTGTACTTAACGGTTGGTTGTAAGCAAATAAGCTTTGGGTCTAAATTACTGCCCTGCAGTGTTCTTGGAAGTCAGGAAGAGTTTGTAGCATTGCACATAGAGGATAAAATGAACACCCCAGCCAAGTGTGAGCCTTTTCATGTACCTCTCTTGGATGAAACTCTGATATGTTTGGAACTCAATCCCATGAGTCACCATGGCTGTCTGTCTCTCACAAACTGAACTGTCATAGAAGGCAAACTAAGAACTAGGTTTCTTCCTTCATGCGACTGTGGATGGTCTTTTTGTCATCTGTGTCTTCATGTTAGTGTGGACAGTGACAGTGGACGCACTACAGAAGACAAGTCTGTTTTATTTTCACTTACCTGGATGACTGATGGGTTAGTGGCCCCCACACAGGAGATTCTAGTTTTGGCTTTAGGATGGACTTTACCTGGCTCTATTTTCTGCAAGGCTCATCACATCTGGAAGAAATCTGCCCTACTTCTTGTACATCACATCTCTTTTTATCTGGCCATTCCAAGATATGAACATGTATTTCTACCCCTCCCCTCAGATGAAACAGGGAGGTAGTCTTCTGGGTAGTATTTCTTAGGCAGGTCCAAGACGTCACTCTCACACCTTTAAGACTTATGCATCACCTGCATTCCCCATCACACTCTCTCTTCCTGTGTCAGCAATTGCAAAGTTGTCATCCTTTTCCCAGATCTGCACCTTATATCAGACCACAGCTGCTCCATTTCCACTAGAAATAACAAAAATCGAATACTGAACTTTCTGAGCTCAAAATATTTCCCAATATGCAGTAGTAATGCGGTAATACTAAAAATGAATTGACTTACACCACACTTTTCCATTTAATACATGGCATATATTGCAGTTTAAGTGTAAAATATTAGTGCTCATTAAAATTAAAAGAAAAAAAAAATAAGAAAAAATGTTTTATTTCATAAATTGTTGTGGATCAGGGACTGTATCTGGCAGTGACACTACAGTGTAGCAGTACATAAAATGAGTGTCGTATGCTACAGTTACTGTTTGATTTAAGATCCCAATTCTACAAACTACTCCATCTCCACACATTTATTATGAAAAAAAACTTCCTCATACAACCTGAGACAATTCTAACAAGCTGCACCGACTCTCATTACCCCAAGAACCAAACTCCACAGCACTGCACATGCTTTCTCCTCTCAGGCACATTCTGTTTGGCAAGTTCTCCCCATTGACATTTGGAAATCAACACTTATTCCAAATGCAACTCAAAAAGCACTTCTTCATCCAAACCAAGCGTTCCTGCTTCAGCACAGGACATATCACCTAACTTATCGCCTTTCCAAGTCTCTTGTCTTCTCTCAAGATTCAGTGAAGACTGACCCACTATAGAAACTAGAGTACAGATTGTACATTACAGTCTGCTTGATTGTATATTGTATTGTGCTTATTCATAATGTATATAGTTATTTCTATGTAATTACTCTGAACTGCTCTGTTACTGCTTACATTTCTGTATTTTTTGTTTGTGAAATGTTTTGTATTTCACTTGAGCTGAGCCTGAAATTGGTCAGTATTGATGACTGCACTATCCTGGTAAACAAATACGTATAAATAGATTTTTTTGTAGCAGGAGTCATGATCTGCAATTGAAAAAAAATCTTCACTTTAATTAGTATGTTTTTTTTTTTTTTTGGCAATACTAATGTGGTCAAAGCATTTACTATCTTCTTGCTTTCTAGACTTGCCAGAGCCTGTTTTTGCTGTGGACACTGACCCTGGGGACATGAAGAGTGAACCTGAGCCTGATGACATGAAGATTGACATTGAGCTTTACAACATGAAGATTGACACTGAGCCTGAGGACATGCAGAGTGATTCTGTTCCACTAATAACTAAAAATAGGAAGAAGAAGAAAGCTGTAAGGTGGCGTGAAGAAAGCAACCTGAAAGAGTATTTCTTCTTTGAGCTGGATAAGACTGAGCGAGGTAGGATCACTAAATAATTTCATATTCTCTCATTTGTTTAGTTTATGCATTCTCTTTGAAAAGCTGTGTCAAGAAGTTCTGATATGAGAGAAATCCAGGAAAAAACACTTATTAGGAACATATATGAGGGGAAAGGTTCATTTTTTTTTCATTAAAGTCACACCTTCAAGTTCTCTCAGATAACCTATTAAGATTTAAAATCCCCCTAAGGACAATACGACAAAAGCAGTTAATTTTACAATTGACTTTTATACTCATCTTTAATTGCTGTATTGAAATATCCATCCTCCCTATATATCATAAGAATGATAATAAATTTAATAATAATTCCCTGTGGTAAAACCCCAGCAACAAACTCTACACTAAAGGTAAAAAATCTTCTCACATTATGGAATAAGTTCAAATTCCCCCAATATAAATACGTTCTCAGACTGGAATGCATTCAGCTCAGGCATAATTACAAATGCTTTTCCTTCCAAAGAAAATCAAGGATTTCTTTAACTATTCTACTTGGTAGTTGTGTGTAGCTTGCAAGTGGCAAGAAAGCCAAATACTGGGAAGTCTTTTCTGGCAACTCGGAAAACAAATCTTAGTCTGATGCACCAATGAGCAGTCAAAGCCAACATTTTTCTCTGCCCTCCATGTTCTACATAAGGCACAGGCCAGAGCTGGAGTTAGAGCCAATACATTTGGGCTGTTTGGGGCAAAAAATAGTTTTTCTTCATTCTGCAGGGATCCTTTTTGGGTACATTATGTGCTTGTTCTAGCTTCCTATTGATGAATCCCTGTCTCGGTATGTACTGAATGTCTTTCCCATGGTTCTTGGGCACACATGGTGGATTGTTGTAGCAAAAAATAATGGAAGATGGTAGGGTACCCTTGGTATAAGGAGAAGCAGATCAGCTCTACACTCGGGACATCTGACTACTGTTGAATTAAGCAAGAAGGAATAATGTCTAACAGCATATAATTGCCATACATTAGGAATTTTACTGTGGCAATGTTCCAGTTTTTTGAACATCTAAGCTATAGTAAATATCTTCACACAAATGTGTTTTTTGCACTGTTCCCATAATAGTTAATCAGATCAGTGCTTCTGGATTGTAGTTTACATCTACATTTGCCTGCAAGCATGTAGACAGCTCTTTGTGGCAGTAAACATTTGTGGATTGTAAATAGTAGTTCATTTACGTGAACAATATATAGCACCACTTTTTACCATTTCTGTGGTTTTCAAAGTTTATTTTTACCACTTGTGTATTTTTTTTTTCAAAATGTATGCACCGGTATGGTATGCCTTTTAAAACAAAGCTTCTATCTGTTTTGATTCCTAGTGAATGTTAATAAGCTTAAAAAGTACACAGAAGAAGAAAAATTGGAGATTCTCAGGGACTTGCAAGCCCTCAAGAGGGAGCGTTACATCAGTCCTGGTGCAGGGAAAGCAGAAATACCACCAGCTTGCCCAGAATCCATGAAACCTATTCTACCCAAGAGTACTCCACCTTTTAAAGTAAGCCATGACTGAGATTTAGTGAGGCAGCCAGAGTACTATGTTTCTTTACTGAGTAAAATTGTAATCTCTGAGACAAATTTGCAGTAACGACTTGCTTGTAGGACTTTGTTGCAATAGACATTAAGGCAGTTCAACAACATTTTTCACAGACCCTGTGGTTAGTGAACATTAGTAAGTTTGAAAAGGCAGTTCCTCTATTTAGTTTACCTCTGTTGCTTCAAAAGGACTAGTTGGAGCTGCTAATGTTTTCTTTTTATAGTCATTTTTTTTTCATTTTGTACTTTAATACATCATTAGTTTCAAAAACAGTGCTCTTGTGAAATTTTATCTTCTGAGCAGCAGACTTTATTTTGTTCACTATCAGTATTACAAATGTCATTAATGATAACATCAAGATTCTTTGTTAGTTTCCACAATAATAGAACGTTATTTTAAAAAATTCTTAAAATCATTTACCGTAATGCTAACAGTCTACTCATTCACTGTCAGTACTCCTTCTGCTTCAGAAGTGATATAGGTTGTTGTGTTGTGTCTTTCGGCTTTTTCCTGGTTAGGGGTCGCCACAGCGGAACTCCGGTCCGCTAATGATTGGCAGTAGATTTTTACATGCTGAGTTGCCGGCCCTGACGCACAACCTTCAATGAAGGTACGCCCATTCACACATGTCTCCACACAGAAGATATAGGTTAAACTCACTAATTTGTGACAGATGCTGAAAGGTTGGCTAACAGCAAAATATTTCAATATGGTTTTATGGGGGGGGGGGGATGAGCTTGCACTACAAGCACTTCTCTATTTAATATAATGAAATCCAAGTTCATCCCACTTTAGAGAAAAGGGGGGAGCCTCTCTGTTTAATGTAATTAAGTCAGAGTTTCTCTGTTTAATGTAATTAAGTCAGAGGTTGCTCTACCTCAGAGATTAAGGGGATGGACTTTTTTCTTTTTAAAATAATCAAGTCAGAGGTAACTCCATTACAGATAAGAAGGTAGAAAAGCCCCTTCAAAGTTTGTCAGTTTGCTGTCTTCTTTTAGATAGTATAGCATTCTGATCTCGTTGTATTCATTCTGGTAATATATAATGCCACAGAAAAGATGAAAGAGAGACGAAAAATCCTTTAGGTAAAAAGAGGCCTACTATTCTCAGAGAAACAATACCTAGTTCATCTGTGTCGCTCTTCTTTTCTCATTCTCTTGAATCACACGTAAAGAGACAAGGGAGTCTCCCATGGCAATGGAATAGCTTCCAAAGGCTTAGACTTCCTAACCTTGAGATTTTAAAGTTCTGTAGGTCTCATCAGTCATTTATTTTTCTTTATTCTGTGGTCTGCAATAATATGGATGCCCCTTCTACTTGGATACCCAGCACCTACTTACCCCAAATGTATAAGTCCTATAGTTACCAACCAAACCTGGTTCTGTGGCTGATGCAGGCTTCATATAGGTGGTATTTCCTCCTCTTATTATGCCAGAGATGGTTTCTATTGACCTCTCCAAGTACATAGTTATGTGACCTCATTTGAATAAATAGCTGTGTACTTCAAATGATTCCCTTACCCGTTATACAAAGGATAATCTAACTAGTTCTCTATCTTTCCCAAAAGACATTATTCTCTTTTGAGAATTGTCTTCACTAGGTCTTGAGCTTTGTTCAAGCCTTGCAACTACTTCTGGTTCCACTAAGTCAGGAGTACCTAACTAACTAGTGTAGTCTTTCGCTGCACCAGTTCTTTGCCACCAAGGCCTATAATATCACATGTAACCCTGTTCTCAACACCATCACAACAAACCCTGCAAGGCCTCCAGTCCACACTGTCTGCTTAAGTAAAGGACTCTGTTTTATTCAACTCTCCAGACCTGCATCTGTGTTCTGTATCAGATCAGCAGACATAATAAGCATCCTCTCAGTCTAGAGAATGTTGCCAGATGTCACAAGTCAGGTAGTCTGGGTTCCCATATCTTTCTAACCTTCTGTCAGAAAAGAAGAGCACTGCCTGGGGTCACAGTACTACATCCCTTCTGTGTTAAATCATATAACTGTATGCTCCACCAAACAGTATGTTGGAGGCTTTTTAAATGCTGACTGGGAGGAGTGGAATCAAGATCATGAAGTCTGCCTCAGAAGAAAACAGTTTCAAACAGTATCTGAACCAGATACTGTACTTGTATAAACAGAAGCCTGATGGGCCACTGAACAGATCCTGTCTGGTGTTTCTGACGAGTATATATAGCACATCGAAAGCACTGATCAGCAAATGCCTTTTCGCCAACCAATAAACAGCGAACTGTCATTTCTGTGAACGGCCACTTCAGCGAATTTTTTCCTAGCGTAAAAAATCGCTTGGCCAAGCAGAAACAAGACAGGATTACAAACCTATCTAAGTGGGGGGGCTTCGCCCCCACACACCCCTAACTAAATATACCAAAACCGACATCACACTACAGTGGGGAAAATGGAAAACCCATGACGATGGCCAAGCGATTTTTTTCCCCTAGGAAAAAATTCTCTGTAGTGGCCATTCGTGGAAATGACAGTTTGCTCTTTATTGGTCGGTGAACAGACATTCGCTGACCTGTGCTTTCAATGTGCTAATATATAGACCCATACCTGATAGCTGACTGACACCTTTTTGTTATGTAGAATATGCAGGCTTTTGTACAATATTGATACCACAGAACCCTTAGAAAAGGAGGACAGGATTTTTTGGGCAACTGGAAAAGTTTTCTTTTTTATCTGTAAATCCTATGCTAGATACCACAGTCTCTGTGCTTAACTTCAAGAGAAAACTCAGTGCTTGTTTTGCATTGTGCCCTCAGATAAGGAATCATGATCTTTTCATCTCCTGCATTGCTAATGTGGGTGCAGTACTACCTTGTCCACCTGATCTGGCAGTATGATTTTTGAAACAGGAATCTGAAAGCCAGATTAACTCTCCAATAGCAGCAGCATCAAGGCTGTTTTGTTCAGATATGTATAACCAAGTAAGGATGCTAAGTAGGCCATTTTGACACCAGTTTTGTGGTCTGCCTGCAAGTTTTGGCTGAACAAATACTTCACCTGTTGATTTTAGGGTAATCTCTACGTATGCATTTTTCCTGCAACTCTGCCATGAACTGAAGAAAAAGTTAAGAATTTGTCTGCAACAGACAGTATTCTTCCATCCACTGCAGGGAACATACCAGAAGGTAGACTTTGGGTCAATGGAGACTTTAGTTCCACTGTTCTTAGGAATATAGGAACCAATACTGGGCAAGCAATCACAAAGCCCATAAGGTGTCAAGTCATATAAACCCTTAAGTAGACACTCTTATAAGTTTGTGCCTCCCTTTTCAAGCATTTAAAAGTACTTACCTTACAAATTGAGCAGGGCTAAACACGATGGTCTTGATATAAATTTATTTTTCCTTGCTGGCATGTTTCATTGTGCTCCAAAGATAAGGATTTCTTACAACTTTTCATCATTTTCTGTCTTTTGTTCCACCAGAAAGGTTTATTCTCGAATTTACTATTATATTTAGGGTGAACAGGTACTGAATATTCTATGTAGCTATTTAGCTGTTGGCAAAAGTCAGAGGTGAATGTGGCAGCCGTCTCATTCAGGACCATTAGCAGAGGATTGCTGGGAATTTTGCATGGTGAAATCTGTAAAGAAGGTCTGATTTAATGGTGGGGTGGTGCTAGACAAAAATAACCTTACACAGACCTACCAACAGTCATCACAACAGTCACAAGGCAGGGCTATTCAGTGGTCCATGGAAATGGGTGGACTTCTTAGTAACTCAGATTTCCTGACTCTCGTAATCATCTAGATACTAGAAGATGGTTATCTTTCTGTGTGGCATCTCAACCTCTGACATCATTAGAAACATGCATTGATGATTCTGGCATGCCTATGTTACTCCTTACTGTTCCCCCTTCCCAACATCCACCATCCCTGACCATTAAAAATGCATCTGACTGCCAAGAGGTTCTGTGTGTTTTACAAAGCCTGCTAACATTAAATTTATCCTTTTCCAAGTGCCATTGCTCATCTTTCAGTAAAGCCAGTCGCACTGGTATGTTACAGTGGTCAGACCTACTTTAGTTGTGAGTAACTTTGGGTTCACTACTATCTACAGTCATAGTGTGAGTCATTAGAGTGAGAATGGGAGAATCTATGAATACAGACAATCCTCAACTAGAGCTGCCAGTGTTAAAACTCTCTATCCCTGATACCCATCGCTTCTAGAGCTTTTTTTTCTTGGTTAAGCTGTTACACTTCAAAAATCAAATGATACAAATTTTATTTATTTAAAATTTTCATCTAGTAGTTTCTTGCAGAGTACAGCTTGGGTGCATGTATGAGGGAAACAATGTGTACATTTAAGAAAAATATTTATCTGAAGATTTATTTTTGTGTTGTAACTGAACACGTATTTATGTAAATTATGAGTGAGAAAGATGCAATATAAAAGATGCCAGCTCACTGCCTTTAAGTTCCGATGGTGTGCTAAATAATTCTGAGACAGCTATCTGAAAACTTTTTATCTTCAGGATATTTTGTAATTTTAATTATGATTTTGTGATTTCTGTACATGTTTGCTAACAAAATTTTGAGCAGTTGGCATTTTAAATGCATGGGCTCTCTAGTGTCGCAGCAGTAATTTTGCATGTTTATAAAATCTGCATTTCTAACTTTGATTTTACTGGGTAAGAGAAGTATGATTGTTTTGTACTTTGAGCATATCAGAGGGTAACTCTAGTATGGTAAATAAATTAAAAACAGAGATTTTTTCTCTTTTGCTATATTGTCTCTCTGTATACAAACATTAGCAGCATGCACACTTTCACCAGTCTCTGTTTGAACCCCCCCCCCCATTTTTTTTGCTAATGTATTAGATAGCCCTAGACATTTCCTTTAGTTGCCTATTCCTTCTAAACTCCCGAAGTAATTTTGTCTCAACAACCTTAGCAGCTTTTGTGTTGCTGACTTGATGGTTTAGTTCTTGGCAGTTCAAATAAAGGCGGACATTATATTACAAGCCTTCAGGATAGTTTCACTATTAACCTTATGTACATACATCGTTCCTATCATTTGGAGCTGTAACTCCTATTATTTTTAGCTGCTCTATCACTGTAAGTATTGACCTGTTGTTTTTTTCTTCTCCCACAGGTTTTTCGTGTCAGCTCATCCTGCTCAGGCTCACTCCACTCCTCTACCCTACCCCCATTCCCACCCCTATTCTCATTAGCTTTATCTCTATCCTCATCCCCACCCTCTTTCTCCATCATCCAATCAATGCCTTCCACCTTTAACAAACTGAAAGACCCATCCTATCAACTACACCCACATAATTCCTCTATCAGTATGGACCCTCCTATCCACTTATATCACCATTTATTTAGTAGCATTCCCTGGATTATCCATATTTTAACTCTAATCCTACTAATAAAAAAACACATCCATACATGCAACTATTGTATCTCCCCACCTACCACTTTCTGCACACACACTCTTCCTATAAAACTAAACAAGCTTAGTTACTCAAACATCTTTCCCTCTTTACTAGCAGTTAATACCATTACCTCAGGCCATTTACAACTTCTACCACCTACCCCCAAATTTAAATTATGTCTAGCACTACATTACAAACCCATCCCACATAAACAACAAACTCATACCAAATTTTATCTACTACATAAATTAATACAATGTGGGGATATCCATCCAAATTTTTAAAGTTCACTTACAATTACTCAACTACGGAAGTTAATTTCTTAGATGTACTAGTCAAGAAATCAGATTTAAAAGTTGTGCAGAGGAGTATTTTTAGAAAACCCACTAGGAAGAATGCTTTACTTCATAAAAAGAGTATGCACCCTAGACACATCCCTAGATCCCAGGCAATTGCTAGACCACTTTCTCCATAATAACCTGCTTTCCAACTCCCAACATGGTACCTTCCCATAGCACTACTACTGCCCTCCTTTCCTTTATGGACACCATCAACAAATACCGTAACCTTAACATGCTTTCATTGACTTGTCCAAGGCTTTCGACATGGTAAATCACAATATACTCATAAACATTCTCAAATCTCTGTCACTTGACATACTAGCTATAAAATGGTTCCACTCCTACTTAAATAACAGACATCAAGCTGTGATCTGGAACACCATTCTTTCTACCCATCTACCTGTTAATATTGGTGTCCCTCAAGGGTCCATACTGGGCCCTCTCCTGTTTTCTATATTCATCAATGACCTTCACCAAGTAGTTCCCCAAGCTACATGTATACAATATGCTGATGACTCTACACTTATATGCTCAGCCACATCTGTATCTGAACTTCACTCCCTTACACAAGACGTATTTAACTCTGTAGAACTATGGTTTAAAAAACGCTGTCTCCTACTAAACCCTAAAAAAACTAAACTTCTCCTTTTTACACCTACCAGTAAATCTCCCCCGATAGACTTCACTGTAACATCCAATAATGGTACTCTGATATCCCAAGATCTTGCTACCAAACTGCTAGGTATCACCATAGACAACAACCTTAACATTGACACCCATATCAACAACACTTTGAAAACTACTAATAAAAAATAGGCTCTCTTTACAGGATCAAACCCTTCCTCACTCCTGCAACTAGAAGAACTATTGCCCACACCCATCTAATCTCTACCCTTCTTTATGCCTCACCTATATTTACTAATCTGTCGAAAAATAACCTTAAGAAACTAGAAAACTCCTACAATAATATAGCCAGGTTTGCAACAGGTAACCCTTTCAGAACACACCACTGTATTAATCTAAAGCATCTAGGGTGGCTTGAATTACAGCAGCAGCTGAAATTTAATCAACTGGCCATCATCCATAAAATACTTTATCAACCTGCCAAGACACCCATCCTATCTAACCTTATTCACCCCTACTATAACCTGAAGTCCCTAAGATCTTCATAAAACCTTCTTGTAAATATCAATACATCAAACAATAGAGCTGGAGACTCTCTCTTCTCTAATACTGTTGGAAAAACCTGGAACCTACTTCCCTCCGAACTTTCCACACTTCCCTCTATTACTCTGTTTAAAAATAAACTTAAGCTCTTCCTCAAAACACATTGGATGTGCCCCTGTACTAGACCTGACTGACCAACATGCTCTTATTACTCGATTCAACCTTACCTTCTCATCTCTGCAATAATTTAATCTTAACAACTACTATTCTACCTCGCCATCATAGTCTTACTTATTACTGTATTCAAAAAAAAGTGACATGTTTTACTACTAGATGTATTACTCAACTGCTACTCCATTTTACTTTCTTTTTATCTTCCTTTCTTATCTACATTTATACTGTACTTTTTAGCTATTATTCTTTCTTAACATTAAATTGTAACTTCATTAGTAATTGTACTAAGTCTAGTCAAATATTTTGCATTTTTTTATACTTTATAAATGTGTGACCACTTAAAGTTTTTTTTTTTCTTTACGGTGAATGTATTTGCATTTTAAATATGTACTTCTGTAGATGTGAACTTTATTTGAAATGTTTGGAGCTTATCTCTCCGGGCCTCTACTGAAAATGGACATATATCCAGCTAGACTAGCCCAGCCAACAAATGTAAAATAAAATAAAATAAATAAATAAATAAAATAGAAATGTGTTAAAGGGGCAGATTTACAGGGTGCTTAGATTACATAATGATGACGAAGCAGCTCAGCAAGCACTTGATACTGTTCAACAAGATTTCTTAGATAGGGGTTATTCTAAGATAGAGATTACTGCTACTATAGATGAAGCATGGACACAGAGGAGCCACAGATGTAGACCATACTTTAGTAATATAGTACAAACAAATGAACATATTCCCACTAAAGATGATGATTTTAGAGTTGCCCTCCAATATTCTAGTGATATTAATGAGTATACCACCATTATTAAGAGACATTGGAAGTTACTCTATGAAGCACTAGGACTTATAGATAAAGTTGGGGACATCCCTCTGTTCTCCTTTAGGAACAACAAATCTTTGAAGCAATATTTTTGTAACAAAATGAGTGTAATTCTTCAATGCGCACTGCCACTTTTCCTTGCAGACGATGTACTGTATGTCAGTATAGTAATACAAAGACAATTTATGTACATCCTACATGACACTTTACGATTAGATGTTCTGGTTATGTTGACTGTCGTACGACCAATGTAGTTTATTTTTCTTTCTGCCCAATGTGCCACACATATTATGTGGGCAAAACGAACAGGATGCTAAAGGACAGGATCCTTGAGCATAGAAGACATATTAATAATCAAAAAGAAAATAATGCCCTAGCTAATCATGTGAGACAGATGGACCATACACACACCTTTAGATTTTTAGCTATTCAGGCTTGTTGTTGTTGTCTTTCGGCTTTTCCTGGTTAGGGGTCACCACAGCGGAACTCCAGTCCGCTAATGATTGGCAGTAGATTTTTACGTGCCGAGTTGCCAGCTCTGATGCACAACCTTCAATGCAGGTACGCCCTTTCATGCATGTCTCCACACAGAAGATGCTTTAGCTGAGAATCGAACAGGACAACGTCTTACTGTGAGGTGACAACGCTACCGCAGCACCACCACCGCATTCTATACACCCTAATATAAGAGGAGGTGACCTTGATAATTACATTGAAAGTGCTGAACAAAAATGTATTTTTATGCTTAATGCTGAGAGGCCCCCAGGTTTAAATGGGACTACATCTTTTAAACCTTTTTTTAAAGTCACGCCATTTAAAACATTTTTAAATATGACAATAATATCATTATCTTATTTATTTTTTGCAATTTGCACATTTTGTTGTTTTTAATGTTACTTATACATCCATTTTAAATGGTTAGAGGTTTATACCTTGTTTTTAATATGGTTTAATATGTTTTTATTATATATGCATTTAATGAATACATTTTAGTCATTGTTTTAGATCTTTAAGTACTGCCAGTCCTGCAATTGGCTTAAGTACATCAGCTGATTGTTTAAAATGATATATGAACTGTTCCTTTTTATAATTTATTTGTCTGAGGAAGCGGTAGGAATTATCACAAAAGCGCTTATATTTCTGTGTTTTCAACAATAAATGTTTTGTGGTTGAGTGTAAGACTGATGCAGATTTGCTTTCTTTTCTTTGGTTCATTTTTCTGCACCTTTCTGCACCCTTGAGCCATTTTTTGATATACTGAGGTTTGCCTTTTATTCGGCACAAGGGACACCAACTTCCAATGGAAGATTTACCATGTATTATTAACATTCATCTCCTTTGCGTTTAAGACGTACAGGAGAACCCACTACTGGATTTGAACTCTATATGTATTGCTGACAATGAAACAGTTGTAAGTAACCAGTTACCTGACTTCTTAAAGCAATACAGAGAGCTTGAAAATAATATGTATAAATATAAGAGATTGCAATGGCAATGCCTGCACCTCCAAGCATCTCTTGAACATAAAATAATTCCACAGGGATTAAGAGTTTTGAATATGTCCAGTTATGGTGAAATGTATCCAGACCTATTGAGGAGGTGGCAAGAACTGAATTTATTTTTTAGCTCTCAATACATAGAGTTACTTATTGATTTTTTTCTTCCTGTGGAACGTGAGCTTAAAAATGACATTATCGCTATGGAACAAAAGTTCTTCAATACTTTTTTGGTGGATGTTATAAGTGACAGAATAGATAAACTACAAGAAAGTGTCATCTCCTATGAGAAGAGTCTACAAGCTACTAAGCTCAGGAAACTGCAACGAGATAAAAAGGATTTTGAAAACAATCATGTTTTTTCTGGCCGTGGGAACGTATAAGATCTATGGTTCAACAAAGCACCAATCTTACGATTGACCAATCAGGTGCTAATCTCAACGTTCCAAGCAGTATGTTGAATTTACAAGTGCAAGCAGTTCCACAGGTAACATTAACAATGAATGCAGACAATGCTAATATTGGTTTAGCTGATTTTGGGGAACAAGCTTGCACTAGCAATGATCTCTCTTCTAATAATGGCCCCATTCAAACGAGAAAGTCGGCTACAACGTCGCACAACCTGAGACCTAATAAGGACAGTGGTGATAATCAAGTTTTTTTAGAAAACAACAAAACAGCGAAGTTTTCATTAAAAAATCCCTTACCTATAAAGAGTCACTCGAGGAATTTAACCAGGCAGATGAAGGGGCAGAAACAATGTAATGTGGAACAGAATTCCGAACAAACCAAGAGGAGAAGAATTTAAATCCAGGTTTGATCCTTAATATTTCGTCAATAATATTAACTAAAGAACAAACTGAACTATTAAATAAAGGTCTCTCCTTTATTCCTGCTAGGAAAGCTAACCATGCAGAGATGCTTAAAGATTTGAGATTATTAAGCAGAAATTTGTCCTTAAGAAATATGTTTTTACCTAATACTGGTACTAACTGTGATGTTCAAGCCTTATTTAAAAGACCTAGTACCTTTATACCAACCATGCACCCTGCCATACAGACATTTGTTAATATATGTGAATCTGACTTTAGACAATTATTTGCAAATGGAACCAGAAGCAATTTTAATAACATGTCATTAAGTGAAAATAGGGCACTGATTGAACTTAAACACATGCACTCCATAGAAATCAAACAAGCTGATAAGGGAGGAGGCATTGTGATTTTAGATAAAGTATTATATTTACAACACATGAATGTTTTATTACAGGATGGTAACACTTATCAGTGTGTTTCTAGAAATGTTCTCAATGGTATTATAGAGAGAGTGTCGTTTTTAATTTTTGATTTACTGATGACTGGCTTAATTGATGAGAATTTATTTAAATTTTTTAATACTAACAATCCACTAGTTCAGATGATTTATGGTCTCCCAAAGATACATAAGGATGATAAAATGCCACCAATGAGACCTATAGAGTCTGGTGCGGGTTGGTGCACTGTACCCCTATCCATTTTTCTGGAGGGAAACTTACATGAACTGCTTGGTGACTGCCATACTATTCTCAAGGACACAAAAACATTTCTAGAGGGACTGCATAATAGGATCACTACCATTGACAGTGATTATATGTTTGTGTCTATGGATATTGAGTCTCTATTTACATCGATACCTAATGCATGGGGCATTGATAAAGTTACAGAATTTTTAACTTTGAACAGGTGTTTTGATGCAAACAAGATCTCACTTATTTGTAGTTTGCTTGAAATTGTATTGGAGAACAATGTTTTTGTTTTTGAAAATCAGTTTTACTTACAGAGGACTGGCGTGGCTATGGGCATGGCATGTGCCAATAGCTATGCCAATCAAGCTTTAGTTATGTGGGAACAATGTTCTTTACTGTCGGCTAGTAATGAATTTTTTGGTAACATTCTGTGGTATGTCCGTTTCATCAATAACATTTTTTTGTTGTGGAAAGGTGACAGCCATGAGCTTCAAAGTTTTGTTAGGTATATGCATGCCACCACTGAATTTTTAAACTCCACTTTCAATTACTCAACTACAGAAGTTAATTTCTTAGATGTACTAGTCAAGAAATTAGATTTAAAAGTTGTGCAGAGCAACATTTTTAGAAAACCCACTAGGAAGAATACTTTACTTCAGAAAAAGAGTATGCACCCTAGACACAGCCCTAGAAATGTGTTAAAGGGGCAGATTTACAGGGTGCTTAGATTACATAATGATGATGAAGCAGCTCAGCAAGCACTTGATACTGTTCAATAAGATTTCTTAGATAGGGGTTATTCTAAGATAGAGATTACTGCTACTATAGATGAAGCATGAACACAGAGGAGCCACAGATGTAGACCATACTTTAGTAATAGAGTACAAACAAATGAACATATTCTCACTAAAGATGATGATTTTAGAGTTATCCTCCAATATTCTAGTGATATTAATGAGTATACCTCCATTATTAAGAGACATTGGAGGTTACTCTATGAAGCACCAGGACTTATAGATAAAGTTGGGGACATACCTCTGTTCTCCTTTAGGAACAACAAATCTTTGAAGCAATATTTTTGTAACAAAATGAGTGTAACTAGACCCATTTCTTCAATGCACACTGGAACTTTTCCTTGCAGATGATGTACTGCATGTCAGTATATTTATATAAAGACAATTTATGTACATCCTACATGACACTTTACGATTAGATGTTTTGGTTATGTTGACTGTCGTATGACTAATGTCGTTTATTTTTCTTTCTGCCAAATGTGCCATGCATATTATGTGGGCAAAACGAACAGGATGCTAAAGGACAGGATCCTTGAGCATAGAAGAGATATTAATAATCAAAAAGAAAATAATGCTCTAGCTAATCATGTGAGACAGACGGATCATGCACACACCTTTAGATTTTTAGCTATTCCGGCTATACACCCTAATATAAGAGGAGGTGACCTTGATAATTACATTGAAAGTGCTGAACAAAAATGGATTCTTATGCTTAATGCTGAGAGGCCCTCATGTTTAAATGGGACTACATCTCTTAAACCTTTTTTAAAGTCACGCCGTTTAAAACATTTTTAAATATGATAATAATATCATTATCTTATTTATTTTTTGCAATTTGCACATTTTGATGTTTTTAATGTTGCTTATACATCCATTTTAAATGGTTAGAGGTTTATACCTTGTTTATAATATGGTTTAATATATTTTTATTATATATGCATTTAATGAATACATTCTAGTTGTTGTTTTAGATCTTTAATTACTGCCAGCTCTGCAATTAGCTTAAGTACATCAACTGATTGTTTAAAATGATATATGAACTGTTCCTTTTTATAATTTATTTGTCTGAGGAAGCGGTAGGAATTATCGCAAAAGCGCTTACATTTCTGTGTTTTCAACAATAAATTTTTTGTGGTTGAGTGTAAGACTGGTGCAGATTTGCTTTCTTTTTGCATATCCATCCAAATCCAGGCCCAATCAACACTCATATATCCACCGTGACCCAAGCTGACCAAATATTTCACCACACCAACACATCCACTACTAGGCTAGATAATCACACATATCAACACACATTTCACCTAGTAACAATAAATACTCACAGCATTTGTAATAAAACTACTGAATTCCATGCCTGGTTAACTACTCATGCCACAAATATTATTGGAGTAACAGAAACATGGCTAAAACCACACATTGCTGACATTGAAATTCTCCCTCCAGGATATAATATAATTTGTTCAGACAGACATCATAAAAAGGGTGGTGGTGTAGCATTAGTCTGTCAAAACTCAGTACATATAACAACCTATACAAAACCCATCCCCACTTTCAGTAATCTTGAGCTTCTACTCACATTCCTTCAGATAAATAGGAACAAACAAATATGCATACCAGTAATTTATATTCCCCCAGGCCATAATATCCACATACTCGAAGATTTTTTATCTTTGATAAATCAGAATATACTGCATGAAACTATAATTCTAGGAGATACCAATATTAATTAGTTAAACTTAGACACCCCCTCCTCAACAAACAGCATAAACCTTCACAGTTTTACCCAACTCATCACTACTCCTACTCATGGTCTATCAACAGACTCTGAATCAACCCTAGATTGGATACTTGTAACCCATCCCCAAAACTACTTAAACTCAGGCACCCTACCAAACACATTTAGTGACCACCTTCCAGCACCCTCAAGCTATCAAAACACATTCATATAGAACCTCCAGGAATTTTGACCACTTTAACCAAAATAAGTTTATAAGTATCCTAACATCCCAAAACTGGAACCCATTAAAAATACTCCCCTTAGATGAAGCCGTTGATTATTTCAACAAACTCTTTTTAAATACTCTCAATAGCCTAGTTCCAATGCACACAAAACAAATCAAAACTAACCATGCCCCTGGTTAACAAAAACTAACAAAACAAACTATCTTTCTTAGAAAGAAAGCATGGAAAATATGGCTAAGAGACAGAACAAAACAAAATTAACTTTATTACAAACAACTCTGTAACAAATAAAAAAAACTAGTGATACAAGATAAAAAAGATTATTTTTCTGCTAAACTATCTACCTCATATAATAATCTCAAAAAAATTTGGAAGTCTGTCTCCTCTCTACTTAACCCTGGCACCATCCAAAACCCATCCCCTGCACCAGAAAAAAAAACACAAGAGATTTCCCAAGAATTTAATACCCATTTCATCTCTACCATCAAAAAGCTACTCAAAGACTGCCCATACAGCACAAACATATAGTATCCAGCACCTACAGAACACTCCCCCTCCCCTTCAGCTTACTCTAATACACAACCAGCCAACTCCTTCACTATCCAACCTGTACTCACCTCTTTGATCTTGAAACTCCTAAAGCAACTCAAACCTTGCTCACTGTCTGCAGATAATGTTCCCCATGAATATCTGCAACTAGCAGCCAGTGTAACAGCATATCCCATTACCATTCTAATAAATCACTCTCTCTCTCTCTGAAACCTACGTTCCTCTTCTAAGGAAAAAAATCATCATTAACCCTATACACAAAGGGGATAACTCCCATGATCTTTCCAACTACCACCTTATCTCTATACTCTCCCTACTATCAAAAATCTTGGAAAATGTGTTCAGCCACAACTACTTCAGCACCTCTCATGTAATGCTCTTCTATCCCCTACTCAACATGGTTTCCAGTCAGGGCATGGCATTATTACTGCCCTGCTATCTTTCACTGACATTGTCAACAAAGCCTTGGATGCAGGACGTCCTACCTCTGTAATCTTACTAGACCTATCTAAGGCTTCTGACACAGTGTCACACACTAAAATAGTAAACCAACTATCAAAACTAGGTTGTTCCCCAAAATCTCTCAACTGGTTTACCTCTTACCTACAGAACAGGGAGCAATCAGTAAGATGGTTAAATGCACAATCCTATTACCAACCTAACAATATAGGAGTACCACAAGGATCCATTTTAGGTCCACTTCTATTCAACATTTTCATTAACGACCCGCACAAAGCCCCCCTAATCCAGAATCTCATCCAGTATGCCAAGGATTCAAAACTGATATCCACCTCCAACAATTTCTTTGACCTCCACATAGCTACACAATAGGCCTTTACTTCTGTTGAATCATAGCTTATTGATGCAAAACTTATGCCAACCCCCCCAAAAAACTAAACTTTTACTTTTCACTACAAAATCACCTGACATTGATTTAAAAATCCTTGCTAAAGACAGCACAGAAATAGAACTAGTGAAAACAGCCAAACTACTAGGTATAATAATAGATAACAAACTCACATATGAACCACACATCCTAACTGCAGTGAAGAAAACCCACTTCAGACTAGGTGAACTATATCGCCACAAGCTCTACCTGGATAAATATACAAAATAAAACTAGCCAATACCCTACTCATCCCCTCACTTCTATACGGTAGTGCCACTTTTACTAATCTGCACACAACCCTTAGTAATAAATTACAATCCTGTTACAATAAAATAGCCAAATTCGCCTCTGGAAAACCACACCATTCTCATCACTGCCATGCTATCACCATGCTAAAATGGTTAGAGCTTTCCCATCATCTACAGTACACCCAACTAACCTTAGATCACAAACTAATTTCTAAACCTAATGACTGCCCTGCCCTCAACTCAATCCTACAAACATACAACCCCACTAGAACACTAAGATCTTCCTGTAATCTGATGCTTGCTGTAACTAAACCCAACAAAAGAGCTGGACAATGTCTGTTCTCCCATACCATAGCCATTCTATGGAATAACCTTCCATCTGAAATAACCCAAACTGACCACCCAAAAATGTTTAAAGTATCTCTAAAAACATATTATCTAAACAATCCTTCCTGCACATGCCTCAGGAGCAAACCACCTTAAACAATACTTTGCACCAAATACTAACATGACAAAACGTTGCTAAACCCAGTCTTTACTTTAATCTACAGTATTTCCTACTATCTCAGGATACTATAATTCTTACCAATGAAAGTATTTGTTTCTTTGTCCATTCTATTTCTATTGATGTAACTTTACAACCTATTGTAAGGATTTTTCTAGTTTAGTTTAATGTAAATCCCAAGAAATGTAAATTGTAATATGTTCTCTGCCTGCTATATCTGTTATACTTTAAATTGTATTTAAATATTTGTCATTCTCTGTAATGCTTGTGGAGCTTTTCTCCCCAGGCCTCCACTGAAAATGGGTCTCTGACCCAGTGGACTTTCCTGGTTAACAAATATTAATAAATAAATAATAAATAAGTTCCACAGAGTCAGGATGAATAGCTGATGGGAGAGCACATTTAAAGCACTGTAACAGCTGTAGAGTTTGAGTGTTCTTGGATGCATTTCAATTACCCTCACTTCTTTAGCTGCTTGTAATCTACTGTTAATTTCATAACTGTTTTTCCATCTGTATTTTACAGAGAAACTCTCTCAAATTCTCTGTAATGTGGTTCAATATTTACAGTGCTGGTTTGGTGGTTTCTGAAGAAAGAAACTGACCACATGTTTTAATATATGCCTTACTTATGAGAAGGTTACTGTGGCAATAAGTCATTAAATATGGGTTTACTCACAAGTGAAGCTACATTAGTAAGACTATTTTTTTCTGTAGTTGTCCTGTTCTTCAGAATTTATCCTGATATCTAAAAGTGTGAGGCTTCTATATTAACGACACTAATGCACGCCCTCTTTGCTTCAACAAGACAGGAAACCTCCATAGATAGTGTCCTTGTGGTACACAAATTATGTAGAAATACAACAGCTACCTGTGCCATTTAGAATGTGTGAATAATATTGCAGCTGTTTACACAAATGGTATAATGGCTATGCTAAAAAAACAGAAAGGGGGGAGAATAGTTTTAGTTTTACAGTAGTCTCTTCTTGAAGATTTATTTTTGGTGAGTGCTTCATACAGATGTCCTACATTATTTTGGGGAAGATTGCTATAGCAGTAAATCATAAAAAGTAGGGTGTCACACTTGCCCTCTACTAGTGAGGGCTCAAGCCCCCATGCATTCATCTTATCTTACAAATGGCAACAGACCCTGAGGAGGTGCATGCCAGTTCCCATTTTGACAGGGTGTCCCATAATTTCCTCATAGTTCCCTCTTCCCACTCTATGTTGGTCATTTATGTCAGTGAGCTAAGACATCCTCCATAGATTTTCTGTCTTCTCAGTTGCTTCACCTTCCTCAGCTGTCCCAGTTCTCTGACCTATAGAGGGAGTGTCTCGCCTTTCCACTCCTAAAGAGGTGCTTTCTGTCCCTGCTTGGATGCTTCTCTGCTGGCTTTGTACTGATCCAGGAACTTGGGAACAGCACTAAAAGACCTCACTTTGGGAGTGGGTGGTCTTCACTGACATCCTTCAGGGTGGTGTTCAAGTTTTTGTCACTTGTAAGTTTCCACTTCTTGTCTTTGACTGGCTTGAGTCTCCTCCTCTTTATGAGTAGCTCTGTGCAGTGTTTGATTCATCATCATTAGGCAGATTTAGAGAGGGGCAGCAGACCACAAACCTTTTGGTGAAGTGCTCCTAATTATTCAGTCTTACTACAGGTGTTGATGTATCTTGTTCCTTCCTCCATGGAGGTTCTACTTCTTCGGACCCAGTCCAGCAATTGTACCCAACAAGGAGGCTTCTTTTTATTACATATTTATTTTACTTATTGCATTTGTGGAATGACCCAAAAGGGTTGAGTTTTCAGCCACAAACATTATTACAAATTGTAAACTTTGAAAAGCATATAGTGCAATGACTACAGAATTACATTTGCATTTTCACTTAGGTGAGCTTGGTAAATTACAGCAAAGGTATAACAGTATAACAGGAAATTAATAATTTGTAAGGCTAACATGAAACAAAATAAGTTCAGGCAGACTGACTGAACAGGTAAGTTCTCAGACTAGTTTTAATTCCAACACTGATCACACTGCATACTGCTTCAGTAATGGTGTGGGTTGCCTTGTCTCATTCACACCTGCAGCACTTGAAAGGTAGTCCACACATCCATGCACGCACGCACACACACACACACACACACACACACAAGCACAGCACTTTTTTACAGTAACTTAATTATGACATTAAATTTGTGACATTTAGTGCTGCGATTAAGCAGATTAAATATGAGAAAATGATTTTAACCGAAACTTGTAAGGCAAAAAGCCAGCAAGTATGAGTTAAAGAAAAACAAGATGGGTTTACCTATGATGTACAATACGATGTTGAAGAATTTAGGGGCAAATGCAGAAAAGACATTTGGATGATACTGATTTTTTCAGACAGAGAACAAATTAAGATATTTACTTGGTGTTTGTTTTAACTTTGATTTATTTTTTTATTTTGTTTATAACAGATATATCATGATACTTGTTTATTTACATTAGTATCTCTGCTTCATTTTGATACATCCTCTGCATATTGAAATTCATAAATACATTTGAGTTGGTTTGTGATCTTTTTAATATTTACTTGCTTGAATTTAATCTGTTTTGTAAAGTGCTTTTTGTATGATCAATTGTGTAAATTGGTGCTGCAGTAGCGTTGTCGCCTCACAATAAGACGCTGTTTGGTTCGATTCTCAGCTAGAGCATCTTCTGTGTGGAGACATGCGTGAATGGACATTCCTTCGTTGAAGGTTGTGCGTCAGAGCTGGCAACTCTGTATGTAAAAATCTTCTGCCAATCATTAGCGGACCGGAGTTCTGCTGTGGCGACCCCTAACCAGGAAAAAGCCGGAAGACACAAACAAACAATTCTGTAATAAAAGCACAATAAAAATCACTACAACAAATATGGGATCAACTGAAGTGAAATAGCAGCCGAGGGTTGATAGAAATGACTAACAAAAAGAGGTAATTTATTTTTTTTTAGTTAGTGGATGGAAGGCAGTAGTTACAGTATAGCAATTTGAACATGAGTAACTGATCTTTAATATGCTTGAAACTTTATGGGCAGAAATGTGGCTTCTGATAAGATGTAGTGATCTTCATCTTTAGGAGATGGAACTAGACAATGCCATGTTTTGTAGTATGAGTATGTTAGTGATGATTACTAATTAGAAAAAAGGACTGAGTAAAGAATAGGAAGTATGTCTGATTTTTGCTAGCAATTGTCTCTCACTTGCTGAACTGGGCTGGCTTGAACTCCCTCACCTCCTTCAATGGTATCAACTCTCACTTGCCCACAAAGTAGTAAACCATCCACTAAATGTCCCATCCCTCCAGAATGTACTCCAACCCTATCTCACCACCAGACCACTAAGATCCAGCAACAAAAATCACTTGCAGATCACTAAAGTCAATAACTCTGCTGGTGAAGCACTATCCTCTTGTGCCATAGCCAAATCATGGAACTCCCTCCCACCCACAATTACCTCCGTACCGTCATGCACCCACTTCAAAACTTTACTAAAAGTGTACCTAAAAACATGCTGGGTATGCCCTTGCAACTCCCACTTTAATATCACCCACCCCATCCAACCACTATCTTTCTTTCCACTCCACTAACTACCTTGGTTATAGCAAGCTCAGATGCTCATAAGCCTAGTACTTATTATACAGCAGGAACTTCTTATTGTAACATTTGTTAATGTCTGTTATGTACTTTGCAGATAAAGATTCTAGTTGTCTACTGATGTACTATGTTCTTCATCTGTAAAATGCTTGTAATTAATTGCTATGTTAAATTGTTAATCACTGTGTAATCCAATGTAACTACTGTCTGTTTATTTTAACTGTGGAGCTTTTCTCCCCTGGCATCCACTGAAAATGGACCTACGTCCAGTCGGACACTCCCGGTCAACAAATGTAAATAAATAAATAAAATAATAAATAAATAAAATTTCTTGGCAATCCTTTGGTAGCTGCTGCTGGAGTTTGTATAACATTTTCATTTGTCCTTCAAATGTACATCTTGTTCTGTTTATGTCTGTTTTGAAGGAGACCGAAGTGTCTATCCTGAGTTTGAGGTCAGATTTAGAGTCTGCAACTTTTACAGTATGGGTTCTGTCAGTGAGCCAGTTGGCAACCCATCTTGTGACGTAGGGATTTATACCTAGTTTAGTGAGTTTAGCTATAAATCCAGAATGGGGGATGGTGTTGAAAGCCTTGGCGTGGTCAAGATAGGCTGTGTGAACCACCTTACCCTCATCTACGGCTTTAGCGACTGTCTCAAAGAAGTCGATCAGGTTCAGAAGGCATGATCTGCCTTTCACAAACCCGAACTGGGTGGGATGCAGAGTTTGGAGGTTACCAATGTCTTTGTTTATGAGTTCCATGATGATACGTTCCATGGCATTGCAGACCAGGCTCGTCAGGCTAATAGGTCGATAGTTCCCGGGATCAGTGGTGGCTCCCCCTTTGTGGAGTGGGATAACTGTTGTTGTGCACCATTCAGTGGGCACAAAGCCTGATGCGAGGTTATTATTGAACATGGTGCTTAAGTGGGGAGCCAGTTTGTTCTGAAGTTTGTGTAAAACGCAGCCTGGGATGTTGCCCAGTCCCATGGATGCTATATTTTTGGCTTTAGAGAGTGCAGCTTTTACCTGCGTAGTTGTGATTACAGAGACTCTGCATTCTTCCTGTATAGATATGGGCCCTTTAGGGGGTGGGGGGGGGTTAGCACTGAACCTATCTGCCAGGATTTTGGCAATATCAGTTGGTTCTGTAATTTTCGTGCCGTTGTGCTGTAACTCAGAGCAGATCTGGGTGTTGCCATCGAGATTCTTGACATAGCTATAGAATGCTTTGTGGTTGTCCTTAGAATTAGTGGCGATTTTGTTTTTGTAGCTATCTTTGGAGGATCTTATATGGGATCTCAGCTTCTTACTGAGGCTGACCAGGGAGCTCCTCCACTCATGGGATTTTACTCTCTTTTGCAACAGTTTCTTCCTTCTGTTGTACAGTTTGTTTATGGCAGGGGCCCACCAGATTGGCTTCCTTTTTTTGGAGGATAGCATCTTGGTTCTGTTTGGGATAGCACAATCCATGCACTTGTGTAAGTGCTTATAGAGTGCAGTTGTGTAGGATTCAGCAGTTGTAACTGTATTGTCCATCTGCATGGGTGTCATGAAGTTCCCCACTTCTGTCCTTAGAAGCATGAAGTTGGCTTTGTTGCCAAAGGTTGCATTCTATATAGGGCTGCGGACATTTTATATGTGTGTGTGTGTGTGTGTGTGTGTGTGTGTGTGTGTGTGTGTGTGTGTGTGTGTGTGTGTGTGTGTGTGTGTGTGTGTGTGTGTGTGTGTGTGTGTGTGTGTGTGTGTGTGTATGTGTGTGTGTGTGTGTATTTATATATAAAGTATATATATATATATATATATATATATATATATATATATATGTAATATATGTATATAAATGTACATGCACGCACACAGACACACACACACAGACACACACACACACACACAAATGTATATATATATATATATATATATAGAGAGAGAGAGATACACACACACACACATATATATATATATATATATATATATATATATATATATATATGTATGTATATATAAATATACATGTTTTTTTTTCCGAAGAACGGGTGAGACCGTTACAGTAATCTGAAAGGTAACAATAAATTCAACCTTATCCATATTTTGTCAGACCAGGTAATCTCTACATTTTGCTGCACTTTTTTGTGAAAGAGAAACAAGGTTGCTGGACAGGTTTGGTAAAAAAGCATATACTGCCAGTACCCATTGCTATTAGGACCTCTATAGTTTGATAATATCTGTGTTTTTAGAAGGTGGTCACTCTAACTAGCACATATCTAGTTACATTAGTCATGCACTGTTAAAGAAAATGCAATACAATGTTTGCTTTGTAGAGCTTATGAGCACTACTTCTACTTAGAATACATATAAAAGCTAAAGTAAAACAGAACATGTTAACTGCTGGTATTGTACAAATATACATTGAAAGGTAAATAATATGATATTATAATGATGCATGTCTTGAAATAGCAGATGCACAATAAAGTTTACAACTATTATTGTTATAATGAATAGAAATATATCATGCCTCACATTATGGTAAATTGGTTAAAAAAATTCTTGTAGCTTGCATTTAACTTGTTTAAGGAGTTTGTAGGTTATAATTTTGCAGAATTACTACTACATGGGCCAAGGAAGATTTACATTAGCCTAAATAGATGATAATTTGGGACTGTCTCTAGCATCACCTGAGATAAGTGCAGTGTTAATGAGTCAGTAGAGGGTCATCTAGAGAAAGATATTCACATCACCTGCATCTGTACCTAATTTTGTTACAAAGTCTGTTTCTGTGACCAGCTCCGGTTCTTCGGAAGAAGTATGGCACTGTTTTTATCAGCAGGATACAAACATTAACCATGAATCACTATATTTTAAGTTTTTTCCCAGAGGATATTTTTGGTGAAACTGTTTCCATCATGAGGGAAGTTTCTTATTCTGGTGTTCAGTGATGTTGTTCCCAAAACAGCATCAAAACATCTGTCAAAATATCTCAGGCTTAGCGTGTTTCACCTTAATGGAATAAGTACCTACTGTGTATCATGTCACTATCACCACACACACACACACACAGTGGCCAGACTGGTAAGAATCTGAAAGGGGACTATAAAATGTAACAGCTACAGATCTTTTTGTCCAAAAAAAGACAGCAGCACTATCTAATCTTGTGTGAGGAGGCATCCATCTCACCAGGTGTAAATGGTTGGAAACATGAAGCAGCAACCTCAGCTGTACATTTGGGAGACATGCTTAGGTCTGCAGCCAGCCCTTCTCAGAGCATGTTAAGATACGTCCCCAACATTTCAAAGGGTTACTGTAAGGACCTTCTTGCAACCCTACTGCTAATCCGTTAACTGTTTCTCTACTCATTACTTTTATACGTTGCATTGCTTTTCACTCTACATTAATTGTACAAGGATAAAGAAACTGAGCAGGTCTGCCAACTGCTATGATTGTATAATCGCATTTCTTTCTGCGTCTTCTTGCAGAACAATCCCAAACCAGAAGACTTACTAAAGCAGCCAACCTTCTCCTTTAAAAATGAAGTGTTTCCCGACAAGAATTTGTATAACCAGCAGCCAGTCCTACAAAGTGGTAAGTAACCGAGATTGTTCAAAAATGTTCATTGTCCTAAGTAAAAGGTAGTGTTGACAGGTTCTGATACTGAAAGCTTTCAAATGACTTTTTAGTGTATAAACTATCATACTGCCTCCGTAGTGTTAAAAGTTTTGATCAACTTACACATTTTTACAATAAACATAATAAGGGTTGAAAAGTTAGAAATGACTGATTTATTTAATTTCTCCATTGTCTGAGACTGTTTACTTTCTTACATGAATTACTGATTGAACAGAGAACTACCAAAAGTGGCAAATTTAAAAAGCAACTAAAAATTCATTTCCAACATGCATGGATCTGTACTTGTCAGGAAATAACCTAATGAATTTTTCTTCTTCTCTCAATTAATATAGATGCCTGGTATTTCCTTTCTAGACTGTCTACGCATATTACCCTCTCTCCAGTTAATACCTATGCTATTAAATGCATCTTTGGTGTACTATGTCATGATGTTACTTTGAACTGTATATTACATATTAGAAATATTTTTTTATTTTAAGGCATTACTATATTTCCTTGTATATAACTTAATGCCAACCAAATTTCTCAAACATATTGCTACTGCATTCTCAAAATACTGTACTTTTGCCTTGTAAATATTCCTGTTGCATATTTCTCTTTCTCTGTTTTTGTACTAAGTATCTTACAATTTAAATTGTTATTTTTTTTTTCTTATTTTTACTAATTACTTTCTGGAGCTTTTCTCTTTGGGTCTCCTCTGAAAAGGGGCTTTCTGGGCCCATTTGGACTAACCCAGTTAAGTGTAAAAATAAAATAAAATAAAATAAATCTATGGTTCAGAATTGTTTACACTGAGCAGTTATAAAAACTCACTGAATTCACTGTCATGAAAAAAAAATTAAATACTTTTAGTCCTCTCCAGCTCTCTTATCACTACATCTCAGATGTAGGAAAATGCACTTCCTGGCTCTTAGATGTGGCCAAACCCATTCAGCCATATTGGTTTGTAAAGTATAATTTGATGATTTATGTTTTGTTCAACTGTCTTCTCCTTTTGTGTGTGTGTGTGTTTGTGTGTGTGGGCAATAATTCATAACTTTACACTATGGGGCATACCTCTCAATTTCTTTGTTCAAGAATTCTAAACAAAGTCAAAAGAAAGGAGGGCAACAAGGGCCAGTTTTTAAATATTAGGCCAATTCAATTTAAGAAAAAGTAGAAAAGTGGGTTTTGCATCAGCATGCATTTTCTGAACAAAAAGAACTATGAAATGCCAACAGATAACATTATTGACTGACTTTAATCTTGATCGATTCACCAGAAAGTCAAATGTTTATGAGATGACAAATATATGAAGCAGACTCAGGGATTTTCTACAAAATCAGGGACGCTTGGTTTGTATGCCGTACAGCCAAGTGTGTTCCTAGATATTCTGATACTGGCAAATACAAACCAAGTAATAACACAAGGTGTTGCACAGTAATATAATCCTTTTGATTTGAGGTTTCACTAACTTTCCCTCAGGGAACTATGTAGTTTACTGGATTGAGTTAGTATTATGCAGTCCTTGTCCTTATGGGTCTACTTTGGGCTTGTGTGTACATGCATAAGTACAGGCATATATATGCATATGCTTATACATGTATAGATATGGGCTTCCTACTGAAATGTCAACAACTAAAATGCCAACTGCCAACAGGCATAAAAAAAGACCAAACTGCAGGAGAAGCAGAAATCTCAAACATCACTCTTCCTTTCTTGCACCCACCACACCCTCCAAACGTACTTCATGATTGACATACTTCAGAGAAAAGGGAATATTTCAGGAAATAACAAACTCAAACTTATTGTATGTAAATCCATTTTTTAGCAATTCAGTCTCAGTATTTCAGGACTCACACTAGCAGGTCCCGACATTTCAAATGGTTAACATATATGTGTGTGTCATGTGTCTATATGTGTAATTGTATATGAAAGCTGTTATTTATGCATGTGTATAAACGTACATACATATATATTTATATATATATATATATATATATATATTATATATATGGACATGGTCTAATTTTGTATGTGCCTGTATATGCACAGACTTTGTGCCTGCATAGCTACTGTTATACCCAAACATGCCCTGGTTTCAGTTGTGTGTCCTAATGCCTCTCACTTTACCCTGACGCAGACCATATCTGATTCTGAGTGTAAAGATCTTTACTTTACCAGCCAATAGCACTTGATCTCTGAGACTGTTGCCTCAATCTGCAGAACCTTTCTCATTTCTTTACCCTTTTCTTGGCATATATTCTACATTAAATGAAGTTTTCTTTGATGGTGCCAACTTAGTTATCTTGTTGTGGGATACATTAATTTAATGTCTCGCCCTCATTATAGGCAGTATGTTACTAGTTAAGAACTTTCTGTAAAGCCTTAAAATATCAGGCAATGTTTAGAGTGTTCTTTCACGTTACTACATGCCCATAATGAACAAGCCCATCAGGCTTTGGGTCAGTAGCCTCTAGAACTTGTGCATCAAAATTAGGATGGACGCTTCCCCAAGCATCCAGGAATCTTGAAGTGTATCGACTCTTCTCCTTTCTCTTTGTTTTCTCATTTCCTTTTAGGCTTACAGAATTCTGATTTACTTTACATCTGCAAGGATCATTTAGGTAGCACTGCCTTCTACAATGTGTCTGTTTTCTTTAAATACAGTCCATGATTTCAGTCATTGTGGTACATTTATTGTCCACATGTGTATTCTAAACTCTGATGGACATTGCACAGCTTATTCATCTTCATCTCCCCTTAATTAAGTTGACTGCATCCCGTGCCCCCATCCGTAATATATATTAGTGGTAGGGGCAAACCCATTTCATCGCCAAGACAGATGATCGACTCAGTACTTATCATGAATCCATTCCTTTTTATTTATTTGCCCTTCTTCCTTTCCTTACTGGTCTCCCTTGACACAATCTAGAGTCTCAAGCCTCTCTACTTTCTATGAATTACTGGTGGTATTTTACCTTAAACCTCTTTTTCCAGTAATGTTAACCTTTGAGAATAAGGCCTGTGATCATATGGGCCTTCTTGCTGCAAAGTTAATATAATTTCAGTGCACTTATTTAGTTTTCAGTTGCTTGGTATCTACACACTCATTATATGTCTGACAAGCCTCACAATCAGCTGTTTTATCTATGTATGTGCATCAGTTTGTCTTACTTCTATAACCAGACCTTCTCCTTATGGTATAACTCCTTTCAGTGGTCTGTATACAATGTTCTCCAGGCTACACATCCTCCGCCTGTTTAAGCCACTGCTTACACCAATTACATCTTTAACCAAGCTATTATTGGAACAAGGTTAGCGACTGTGAGATATATGCTAGGTAAACCAAAACGCCATCATTGTGCCCCATTTTGACTATATTAAGGCCAGTAGTATCTGGATGCATTTTGAACTAGACCACTACATGTACATAAGGGAACAACTGTGAGATAATAGCTAATTAACTAAATCATTAATCTTACACTCTATTTTGTCCATGTTATAATTTGAATTATTTGAGGCATTTTATCTAGACTACTTTAATGATATATGGAAGTGACTTGTTACTGTTTGATCTATCTGATGCATTTTATCTAGACTACTCTAAGTATATATGGAAGCGACTAAGACATGGCTATTATATTAGACTAAAATGAAAAGAGCTCACACTATTTAGCCCACCTTAGCTCTTAAAGATTTGGAAGCTTTTTGTATGGACACCACAGAACTTTGAAATGTACTAGCTACCAAACTGCTTAATAGTGTTACTGTCATTCCTATGAATACTACTGCCTTGTGAATGAAAAACTAACTGTACTTGACTGTGCTATATTTTTCTGGCTAAAATACCTCTACCAAGCTCATGTATTAATATAAACATCTATTATCGGGTACTATCTCCCTCTATCTGCTAACTCCTTGAAAGGCTGTAAAACTAGGACACTTCCTTGCGAAAAGCATTCTGCTAAGTCTCCTGCACAGTCCTTCGACTCTGTAAAGACCTGCCAAGGTTAATATAAACTTTATCCTGTCTGTATGTATTACAATTGTTAGCCAAACTGGGTCTACAGCACTACAATCACCCCTGAATCCCCCAACCAACCCATTAATACTAAACTGGGTAACTCTCTGTAACAATCTTTAAGGTTCACCTAGTGAACTTTTCTATGTTAACTAGCCCAAAAACTCCATGAAAATTGGTAAAAAAATGCTCAGTGTGCAAAACAGATGTAAAAAGAGTCGTCTAAAAGCATATTTAGTGAGCAAAATGGCTGTAAAAAGAGTCTTCTAAAAGCATATTTACCTAAAATTGTATATTGAAGGCAACAAAGAACAAGTTACTACTTGAAAATAAAAAGCCTTTTGTACTTACATAGCTCTCACACAGGCTGTATAGATCTTGTGGTCTTCTAAAAGCATATTTACCTAAAATCGTGTACTAAAGGCAACAAAGAACAAGTTACTATTTGAAAATAAAAAGCCTTTTGTACTTACATAGCTTACACAGGCTGTATGGATCTTGTGGTCAGGTTAAGCCCCGCTCCGCTCGCCCTTGTTACACTCGGGCTCGCTCCACACCTGCCCCTAATAGGCCTAAACTTATAGCTCTTTAGACACCCCCTCTTACTCCACACTGCCCCTAATAGGCCTAAACGTATAGCTCTTTAGCCACCCCCCTCTTTCCAGAACCAATCAGGAATTGTTGAGTCAATATAAGGACCCTCCCTATTTTTTCAACCAATCTGACAAAGTCTAAGTTAATAATCATACAATGCCTTAGTTACTCGCAGATAGACCACTCAAATTCTTACTATTCTACAGCCTACTACCCTTGCTGATTATCCCATATCTTCTCACCGCCTATGAACATGAACTCTACCTAGGTTTCCACTACCCAATACGCCAATCCACCACTCCAATAATTCCAAATAAATTAGAATACTTAAGCGGTCCCCCCATATCCAACTCCGTGAACACAAAATTCCACCTCCCCCCTAGACCCAGATATATCAACCCCAAAACCAAAAGTTATCTAAGACTAATAATAAACTTCCTGAAACTTACAAATAGATCTCAATGCAATCTCAGAAGAGATGGGGAAATCAATCCAAACCCAGGCCCAACCACACAAGTCGGCTCAACCCCCAATACTACTATACCTAGTAACATACAAACTCTAAATAGACCCCTGACCTCACTCCTGATCAGTCACCTAAATATTAGAAGTATAAATATTAAGGTCCACCACCTGCATACCCTTAGACACTCATTCCCCAGACATACTATGTCTCACCGAAACCTGGCTAAAACCAGCAACGTCAGATAACAAGGTTATACCACCAGGTTATAACATACTAAGGCTAAATCACAACATTAGAAAGGATGGAGGGGTAGTGGTAGTATACAAATCCACCCTAGATCTGACCTCTGTTTCCTCACCACCACCCCGTATAAATAACATTGAAATCCTCATTTCTAAACTTCAAATTAACAAAAATAAAAGTATCTATATTGTATGTGTCTATAGTCCCCCAGGCAATGATGTATATAAACTAGAAATCACCCTCTCTTGTCTGTCTAGTAACTACCCCCAAGAAACCATTGATCTAGGAGACGTTAACGTCGACTGGAATACTTGTTCCTCAGAATCTCCTACCACCCATGTAAATTTACACGGATTTACACAAATCATATCCTCCCCCACTAGGATCAACAAATCTACCAATATAGATAGTACCCTAGACTGGATACTCATTAATATTCATCCTCACATGTACAGGGCCCGGACCCTTCCTGAGGATATAAGTGACCACTTACTTACTTTTATAATTAGGCATAAGACTGACATCCCCTGCCAACTGGCTTATAAAATAATTAGAAATAATAAAAACTTCAACCCCAATAACTTCCAAAACAAACTTAAAGCATGTAATTGGACAGTACTAAGACATCTTCCACTCGAAGAAGCTGTATTATACTTTAACACCAAAATCCTAGCCGTCCTTGACACCCATGCACCTGTTCACTCAATTAGAACTAAAACTAAGGTTGCACCATGGCTTTCAAAAGAAACCAGACAGAAGATCTCACTAAGAGACAAAGTCTGGGCCACTTGGCGTACAACAAAATCCCCCTCAGATCAACTTAGATATAGACAAATAAGGAATGACACAAAAAATCCACAATGCTAGACAAAAAAAAAAAACTTTTACTGTCACTTACAACAGAAGCATCAAAACAACCTGCAAAAGTTTTGGGCAGGCATAAACAAGCTCCTACACCCAGGACAATCCACTACTCCAACCCCCTCAGCTGCCATGCAAAAACCTTCAGAGGATGTCGCCAATACCTTTAACAGTTTCTTTACAGAAACTATCCAGTCACTAGCTAACGAACTATCTCCCAGTCACTCCTATCTAAGCAACACTATGCCTAATTCTCAACTTTCCTTTAACTTTCAGCCGGTCCCTATATCACTTATCCGAGACCTAATCAAAAAATTAAAATTGACCACCCTTGCTGCTGACCTCCTCCCTGCAGGATACCTACAAAAAGCTGCAGATGCCATAGCTTACCCAATTGTAATCCTGATCAAGAGAACCATATCAGAAGCCTCCATCCCCTCTGTCTGGAAGATATCCCATGTTATTCCTCTCCATAAAGGTGGCAGCTCCACTGGGCTATCAAATTACAGATCTATAGCTATACTGTCACCCCTGGCTAAAATTATGGAGAAGTGCATCCATAAACAACTATTGGGCTTTCTTAGCAAGAACAACATCTTGGCTGACTCGCAGCATGGATTTAGGCCATTCCACAGTAGAGCCAGCTCCCTCCTCTCCTTCACAAATGTTATTAATCAAAATCAAAACAACAATAAACTTTCTTTGGATGTCTTTCTCGATCTGTCCAAAGCATTCAACATGGTTAATCACCAACTTTTCCTACACACATTAGAAACTATCCCACTAGATGCCCAGGCTATCCAATAGTTCCAATCTTACCTGAGTAGTAGGTAGCAGGCTGTCCTATGGCAGAACAAACTTTCTTCACTCCTGCCCATCACCCTTAGTGTTCCCCAGGGCTCCATATTAGAACCTCTTCTATTTTCCATCTTAATTAACGATCTATACGCAGTCATCCTATCAACAACCTGCATTCAATATGTGGATGACTCCACATTGATTTGCTCAGCCACCTCCTCCAATGAACTGCAAACTATATCCCAAAATGTCTTTAACACTGTTGAAAACTGGCTCTTAAATCAACATCTGATATTAAACCCTAAAAAACCAAGCTGCTGCTATTCTCCCCCTCTCATAAAACCTCCCCATCTACCTTCACCATAACATCCAGTGATGGCACTACCATTGCCCCAGATACCACTACCAAACTCCTAGGTATTACAGTTGATAATAACCTCAAGTTCAATGTCCATATTAATCAGACTATTAAAAAAGTCAACAAAAAACTTGGCTCTCTATTCAAAATTAAACACTTCCTCACTCCTCATGCTAGGAGAATTTTGGCCCACACACACCTACTTTCCACCCTCCTATATGCCTCCCCACTTTTTACAAACCTGAGTAAGACTGACCTCAACAAACTCTCGTGCTGTTACAATCATGTAGCCAGATTTGCCACAGGATCAGCATATAGAACACAACATTGTCTAAACTTAAACCTTCTAGACTGGCTTGATTTGCCTAGCCAACTTAAGTACAATCAACTAATAGTTGCATATAAAATTCTCTATCAACCCAAAAACATGCTTATCCTTACAAACCTTATCACCCCTTACAGTAATCTCAAGGCACTCCACTCATCCAACAAATTACTTTTTCAAACTCGCAAATCTAACAACTCAGCTGGAGACTCTCTGTATGCCAACTCTGTTGGCCAAGCATGGAACTCATTACCTGCTGAGCTTACTTCAGAATCCTCTCTATCACAATTCAAAAAAAGCCTAAAGCTGTACCTTAAAAGTCGATGGCTATGTCCATGCTCTTATCCTGATTAACTCTCATAATATAAACAAGTGCTGAAGAGGACTTTTAACTACATCAAGAATGTTTCCTATTAGAGGGACTCTAACGTATCAAATTTAATATGTTAAATTCTGTGTCTCATATCCTGTGAAATATATTTGTAGCTGTCCTTTGTGTGTTTAAGATGTTTTTCTGTTTGTATGTCTGGAGCTTTTCTCCCCAGACCTCCACTGAAAATGGACATGTATCCAGTTGGACTATCCCAGTCAACAAATGTAAAATAAATAAATAAATAGTATCCTAAACAACTGGTCACCTAGATGGCCCATTTTCTCCAGCACTAATTGTCTTTGGAGCCTTCATTTGTAACTCATCTGACTTTTTAATATACTTAATATTCTCAGACAGTCCCTACATGATTTATCATGAGTATCTTAACCTCCTAAAACGTGCACATCTGGTTCTCATTCCAGAATTTACACATCTGCTTTGCATTCCCATTTTACCTGAGATCTTTAACATCAGGAGCATTCAACATTAGGGTTGTTACCTATTTGATATGAACTAAGTCTGTTCTGCTAGCTCTCACAGATGGAGATTGGTCAGTGGGTCCTCATCATAATGTTAGCTTTTCGAGTAGCTCTTTGTTAATCATCATCATCATTCATCACCCCTTTTTCCTATTTTCTACATGGGGTTGGGGTGTCGTGTCACTTGTCTCCATCTCTCCCTATTCAATGCCAGTCTCCTACCTTCTTCAACACGGATGCTCGACTGTCACGTGTCTTCTCTCACACAATCCATCCGCCTCTTTGCAGGGTGCCTTCATTTCCTCTTGTCTCTTCTTCTCTGTCCCAAATCTTCTTCATCAGTTTGTCTTCTGCTTTCCTGCTCATGTGCCTGAACCAATGTAATCTCTTCTCTTTGACCTTTTCTACAATTGGAGCTACTTTGGCTTGTGCTCTTAGGTTCTCATTTCTTCATCTGTCCCACAGTGTGCATCCTACCACCCATCTCAGGCACTTTACCATCACCTCCAGCACTTCCTTCCTCAACTGCGCTGCCTTTGCTGCTCAGGTTTATGTATTATACTGTAGTACTTGTCACACTACTGTTCTGTACACCTTAAGTTTCAGCTTCTTTAACAGTTTTCTGTCGTGCACTACCCCTGACACTCTGTGCCAGTTGGCTGCAGCCCCTCAGACTCCAGCTTTGACCACCTCATTCAGACTTCCCTTCTCCTCAGCCACCCCTCACAGATACTTGAAGCTGTTAACCTTTGCTAGTCATGGCATCATAATAACTTATACCCCGTGTAGAACTGGAGATGACTGGAAAAAATATAACGCATTATGGGGCTGAGATGAAGTTAACAACCTCGGAATATTTAGGTGCAAACCAATCCTAATACCTGGTAGTGACATACATGCAAATAGAAATGTACTTAGACATCTAGTACCATGATGAGTGCCCATAACGTTTGTTTCTGATGTGCTTTGAGGGACTGAAAGAATATTATATGAGGTGATTTAAGTTCTTTAATACAGAAAATTAAACAGAATTAAAATAAAGCAGAAGAATGTTCTGTTGCCATTATGAAATTGTTCTTAATAGTGTTCTTTTCTTTTTGTTTGTTAACAGGTATGTCTGGCCACCTTGTTTATCAACAGTTTACAGTTAACAGAAGATGCAATTGCAAAGGTAGCTGTTTGTGGTGTCAGTGGCGCTCCACTAGCTAAGATAATAAAAAAGAACACCTTAGCATAAACGGGGCAAATGCTGTTAATACAGGGCAAAATTGGTGAGCTGCCTGAGCCTTTCACTAATCTCAGAGGAACAGAAACAGATCATAGATTTACCAAAACTTTGTTTTGAAAATGGCATTTCATGATTTGGGAGAACACCTGGATTATTGTGTTAAAGTACTGATGATATTACTATTTAATTTTGTTGCAAGTACATTTTACTTCTGTGAGACATAATAAAATTGAAAAATAAAAACAAACAAGCTGAAACATGGCCAGGGTAACTTCCTTAATAACAGGTTAGTGTTATAAGTTCCACATCTCATTGAAAGCAATATGAGTCAGCTAAGCAAAAACCTTACATCTTAATTACATTGTAGCCATTTGTAGTGCTTCTTAAAGTGATACAAACTCCCATAAATCAGATTAGTAGTCCATTAAGTCACAATACAATATATAGATCTTGTCCTCTAAAATCATCCATTATAAATGTTATATATGAGAAAATTTGTTGGGGAAAAAAAACTTTTGTAACACCCTTAAAAATGTATATACAAAACATGATAAACCATTTTTAAAAATCATTTCCTCATATTGATGTAAACCTAAACTGTATAGAAGAAGCATGTGCAGTATACTGTCTTAACCTTACCTCGTGTTTAAAATCCTGTATAAAAGCGCATGTCAATATAATGATGAGTCTGTGTGTGCCTTTGGATGTCCCATTTCTAACACAGACACATTTGTAGCTATCTGCAGAAGTGTTATTTTCATTGTATTGTAGCTCAAAATGTCTATAGCACTCCCTATGACATAATGTAAATCTTAAATAATACATCTCTCTACATCTCTGTGGAGAATACGTATCCTATATGAATGTGTATGATAAAAAAGGTATAGCTATGTTTCAGCTTCGGAAACTGAAAATTCTCCAAGTGAAAACATTGTTTATACTCTCTAAAATAAGCCCATATATAAATGTCTGTAAGGATACCAACTTCACTGTATTAATAATTAACATTTTTACAGTGTGCCATGTGATGTAACATGGTCTATGGTCCCATGTTTCACTACATCTCTACATAAGCAATAGTCTATCAATTTCATTCCACTTATATTCATACTTATATGATAGTCCCCCGGATTTACTAATCTTCCATGTAAGACTAGATTAGTCTTACACAGAAGTGCCAGTCTAAGAGTATGACGGCAGCGCGCCATGCATATTAATGAGGGCGCGCTGCCTCAACTCTAAAGCTTACATGGAGCGTGGACGAGTGTAGGGAGCGTGTCGGACTGCCGAGCAGTCCAAAAATACACGCCCCTGCAATGAAGAAATGCTGCAATTTTGATTTACATGAGCGAGTCCGCTCACATGTGCACAATGTAACTCTACACTCCCTCATATGTTAAACAACTGACAAAATTAAAAATAAAGAGTTTTTTTATTTTTTTTTCATCCGATATAGCTACCCGTATTTGGGCGTGTTTGCGCGGGTTTGCCCATTGCTTAGCTAAAGTTAGCAGCTTAGACACCAGAAGAGGATAATAAGAAAAAGATATGCAAATTAAGCAAAATAGCGATAGCATAGTGGTTAGAGCCTTTGCACAAAGAGGAGGCATTCCCGGTTCGAGTCCCACTACTGCACATTCCATTTTCTTTTGGAAATCTGTATACAAAAATATTTCTTGACATTTTTTTATGTATAAGTTTTGTAAAAGCATTGAAATGTTAAATGTAGTAGTGAACAAATTTTATATATATATATATATATATATATATATGTATATATATATATATATATATATATATATATATATATATATATATATATATATATATATATATATGAAGGTGAAATGGTTATGCATTCTGAGGCATGAGTACCCTATATTAAACAATATAAAGTACTGCTAAGCACATTTTACCAGTATTGAGCATATTTAAATCCAATTGCGTCTAGCTGCACACCACGTTAACCAGTGCAATGTCTTTGCACATAGCTGCACACCGCGCTAACCAGCGCAACGTCGGGCAACGTCGAACAACATTGGGCGAAGTCGAGCAAAGTCAGTTAAACACGCTCACACCTCCTTTACTGTACCTTAACCAGTCAGGTCTGCCCAGTAGGAAAATAAAAAGCAGTGACAGGACTCGAACTCAAGATACTGTGCACTATAGTCACAGTACTTAACCACTAAGCCATGACAGCATTTCATAAACATGCACTTTCAACAGACACATATCTATCAAAGTAATTTTAAACATTGCCAACATCAGCTAAGCAGGCATGCCTACAGCTGAGTTTTTCCAAATCTGGCCAATCACAAATAAGTGTGGGAAATGAGGCATATTTAAGCTCCACAGGTGGGAATACTTGCTATAACTGGTTGTAGCTTCCTTCTGCAGTCAGCATGGCTGGTGTTGGAAAAGGCACTCAATTTAGAGCACAACGCTGGGGCATCAAGGGGTCCAAAGTAATGGTTTGGCTCCTTGTCCACAATCATGAGGAAAGACTCCTGCTGGGCCAGTACCAGGATACCCAATATAAAACAGAGGCCTGGAACAGTCTTGCCCATGATCTCACTAGTGCCATTGGTGCTCCTCGGACTGGTGAGCAGGTCAGGCACCATTATTCTGACCTGAAGCGATGTAGGGAGGATCAACTGGACCAGTGGATCCAGGAATCCAGTACAATGTCTAATGCCCCAGTACTGAGTAAGTAGCCATTGTATTAAGTAGTTAAGAATTGCTATGCTTGTCTATACTATGGATAGGTATATCTCAATATCACTGCATTTACTTCACAGCTGCAGGTGTCCGGGCTATGAACCAGCAAGCCCATGAAGATAGGATGCAAAGGCTGCGTCATCAGGCAGGTTAGTAATTATTCTGCATGTACTGTTATATAAAATAAATAAGAGAGCCTTCAAAAAGTCTTTTAACCCAATAAATAAAGGTGTAATAATCCTTTAATAAATGTATGATTCATGGAGTGCGTCTGTGTCATTTTCTTTGATATGTTGTTGTACTGTTGCATTCTACAAATAGTAGTATATTAAGCAGTGGTCAACCCACACTTGGGTAGGCCCATATAACGTGGATGAAGGGAGTGCCAGTAGCTTGTATGCATATGTACAGCTCTCAACTGTTGGTTCATGGCCACCATGTACAGATTAATCTGGCACATGAGTAGCTTGGTATTGTGTTCCCCAGAAATGTCAGTGTGCTGCCAGAAATGTAGGGAGCTGTTAACATATAACTGATACTTTCACCTGAACACATCTAGATAATTATATGAAAGTAGATCTGTCAGTGTACCATCTTAGCAGTGGTGTGTGTGAGCAACTCTCAAAATATGTTGCAGTAGCATCTGCATCTTGGACAGTTTGTATGTAAGATACAGCTCATGTATATAATGATCTAGCAAAATCCAGTTGCACAATATAAGGACATTGGGTAGTGTAATAAAACATGTAAGGGATATATAACTGCAGTTAATAGGAATGTAGTGAAAACTAGAAGGATATATAAGTTGTTAATTGAGCTATCTTTTCCCACCCTACTGTATGTGCATATAAAATGCAATTCCACACCTCAATTGGTATGTCTAATCTCAAAACATTTGTTGGGACATATGTCCTATTGGTTTATAAATATTTGCATTAATTTCTATGCATGTAACCTGTTAAAATACCACAATATTGGTGGCCTGTTGCCATCAATTCAACCTGCATGCTGTTGTAATGTCCACTATTGTTCTATATATGCATGTGTTATACTTACTTTTCAACTGTTAAAAATCTGGTGTGTTGGGTTAATGGGAATACTTCTGCATGCTGTTATAACTAACTGGGAATGCTGTTGACTGTTACTAACCCATATCTTTATTAAACTCTCCAAAACATAGTTTGCATGGGAAGGCCGGTCCCAGCGGACCCACCTGTCCCACCTCAGCTGGCCATGGCACTTGGCACCAGCAGATCTGGTGCCCAGCCTGGGACCTCCTCCTCCATTGGCCCTATGCCACCTTCAGGTGGAAGCACAGCAGGGGATGGGACACTGCCCCCCCATGCAAGCGTGGGCAGAGGAGGGCCACCTATCACCCTTCGAACATTCTGGGCTGTGGTGCGTAGAGAGATTGAACGTTCTGTTGCAGAACCTCTATGCCAGCATGAGGCCCAAGTGATGCAACTCCCGGGTCAGCCTGCCCCTCCTAAACAGCCCCCAGCACAGCCACCCTCTGGGCCGTGAAGGTGCAGTGGTGACTGCCCATGGGTGGGGACCTCAGTCCCACTGTTTCCATCTGGGGGCTCATGGGCTTGCAATTTCCAAACATCCCTCCCCGTCAAAGGTGTTCACCTACCACGTGTCATATACCGCCCCTGTATGTGTCTTGTTTGTCTTGTCTGTTTACCTCCCCAAATATACCTACTTCCCCTACCCCACATTCCACTCTCACTTGAAAAACAAAAGGGCAATCTGCTCCCAAAAAAAAATTATTGCCCCATACATAGCTGCCCATTTTGCACACATGTCCACTGGACACATGAAATGTTATTTAATTGGCATTACAACATACTTTTTTGTCCTCACCCCTCTCTCGGGAGTTGAAGGGTTCATATCTACCTCCAAATTTATTGCATATGCACAGCTGTTGCTGTTGAAGAAATAGGCAGCTATGGATCTTCCCTACACCCGTCCTGCACATCCCAAGCTATTTTCCATACTGTCTTTCCCTCTGTGCCCCTTTTGCACCACTTTCCTATCTCCTTATTTTTCTTTTCTTTCAAAGAAATTAGCGCGGGGGTGAGTGGGAGTAAGCACTATTAAGCAGTAGTTAGCGGGTTTGCGTGGGTTTGCGCTTGGCTAAGCAATGCGGAGCAATGCACAAACCTGTGCAAACCCACTTGCAACTTCTTAAAAGTGCCTTAGTCACTCTGTATGTGAGGGCCCTTGTTCTGCTCAGGAGCAAAATAAAACACCTCTGTAAGTCTCAAACCCTGGACCTTGCACACACTACACAACATGAAGTACCACTAAGCCACGGTACATATACATCAAGTTGGTGCTTAAATAATTATATCATGCATCAGAATGAGTGAATGTAAAGGAAAATTAGGGATACCATAACACACAACTTGTTCTGTGGATGTTGACCAACAGTTGTTGTGGGTTTACATTACATGACTGTGATAAGAGAAGCAGCCATTCTAGCAGGAAATAATGTTACACCATCACCTTACAATGCCACACAGTATGACAACAGGACAAACACTGGCATATCTGTTTAGGGCAGAGGTCATACCTCCCAACTGTCCCTAATTTTCAGGGATGTCCCTGATTTTGACACAAATTTTAGCTCTGTCCCTCTGAATCCCTCCCAAAACTACTGACTTTGTCCAGAAAGGTGGTGAATTACACTTAATGAATAATGACAATAATTAAGAGTTAGACACTTCTTTTACTTCAGAAAAGGTGCATTAATTCATATGCTCTGATTCTCTCAATGTCTCAACTTAATGGCACTAATATTTTATAGGTGTACCTGATTGTCCCTAACTTTTTCTTGACTTTTCCCTGAGTCTGTTCAAATATGTACCTGATTGGTTGAGAGGTCTGGCAGAGGCAGAAACACAGAGGCATATCAACTTTCTGCTGTTACACACTGTGCAAATAGCTTTGGAAGGAGTTTTAGAAGCATACCCTTATTTAGGAATACAACACTGAAATACAAATGGATGTAGCCATGTACTGGTAGCAACCAACTGTAAGAATGTCATTGCTCTATTGCTGAAAAAGACCTGTGTGGTGCACAAACACAAAATAACAGGTTATTCTCTGGCTATCATGTGGATAGGTCCACAGTTGGGAGTTACGCAGACAGACTACTTGCCTTGATAAACTAACATGTACACAGCAAACATGTAAGTCCAGCAAGATAAAATCCACACAATACTACTTACACTCTCTGTACTTCTGCAACCCTAACCAAATATAGAATATACCTGTGTGTGCAGGGTCTACCAAGGATGTAGGTAAGCATACTCACAGTACTGAAATGGGTCCAGTTTTTCTGAGCAGCTTGTGCTAATGTCAACACTAAAAAAAGCACAAACTGTTTAGAACTGAGTAAATGAATATTCACAGTATAGCAGTTCACAAACAATTCTTGTGCCAAAGGAATACATCTCTATAACTAGCTTTGTATGGCAGTTAATTGTAACAGTTGAAAAGAAAGTACATCTTTCCATGTATCTTGGGGTAGCATTTTGAGGGGTGAGTACATTTCTACACTGACAAGTGGGTACTGGAAGCAGTAACATTAGGTCTGAGTACAAAATGTAAATCTCTGGTTACACCCCTGAATTCTGATATAAGAACTATACCAACCTTCTGTCTTAAACAATGATCTCCACACCAAACAAGTATGATCTCCATCTTGGAAAGCTGAAAGGGCCACGCCTACATGAGTCAGCAATTTATAGTACTGGGTTGCTATGACAGTGATTACTGCAATTACTACACAGCAGGCTGCATGCAATTAGCAAGTGGTGGCCACTAATTGGTGCAGAGGCCATCACATGCTCATGTACAAATTCCTACAAAAGCAGGCTGCAATCTCTGCCAACAAACTCAATCACTCTATTGCAGAGACTGGCAGAGAGAGAGAGAGAGAGAGAGAGAGAGAGAGAGAGAGAGACAGAGAGACAGAGAAAAGGAAAAAGAAATATTACCAAATCATACAAAGGAAAGGTATGTGACACATATGTATTTACTGGCATGTAGTAGATGTTATTGAAGAATAGTCTACATGATGTGAACCATTCATACATGGCAGCAGTACTTCTTTATGCACAGATGTTCTGCTTAACTACTGTATGAGTATGTGGTCTGAAGTCATGTTCAGGTCTTAAAGTGTGTTTCCTGTTTTCCTCTCACAGGTGCCAAGGTGGGGCTGGTTCAGTACAGCAGGGAACATGATGTCACTAAGACGACAGTGATGATGAGGATAGGTGTGTTGAGGCACAGGCAGGTTTGTCAGGGTCTGTTGTTGGGCCACCAATTGACAGTACACAAGTCTCCACCCCATCCATGCAGACAGTCATACTGTCTGTACATCCATCATCACCATTGCTCTTAGCTGAGGGACAGTGTACGGTTGGCACTGGTCAGAACAGTGTAGTATCTATGGCACATGTATCAGGACATAGCAGCCATAGCCAGATGTCTGGAACGGTACCACATAGGCAGATGCCCAGGGGTTCTCATCAGAGCACTGCTGGTGATCATGTCCCTGGCAGACGTGCCACACTTCTTTCTACCACGCGCATGTTCCAGGCTGTCATGGAGGCACAGACATGAATGGAGCGGTACACCAGACAGGGGCTAAGGGCACAGAGGGCTCATTACACCTCTGTAAATGACAGTATCCGTGACCTAGCTGGTGCCACACGTAAGTACACTGAGGTCATTGATAGACGTTGGGGTGAGACATTGGATGTCCTCCACAATGTCATGTCCATGTGTCAGGACAGTGTGGGATGGTTGAGACATCAATGTGGACGTATGCCAGCAACATCAGCAGCTGGAGGTCACTGTGGACATCCAGCAAGTCACAGCCGCCCCCGTAGTGCCAGTACCAGCCCCAGCAATGTTGGGGGGGGCTGTCCATGGACCGTCCTAGCAGACCACATGCACGTGGCTCTGGCCAGTCCCAGCAGGGACCTGGATCCAGTTGACATATGTCAACCTCTTCATATAGTACCCAATCTGGATTAGTACCTGATACTGTCTGTAGCACCCCTGCCAGGCACAGGTTCCGTATCCGTGGCCAGAGATGGTGATTTGTAAAGCCTGCCAGGTACAGTCTGTAGCTGTCTCACAAATCCTCGTATATGGCAGCCACATGGTGGAACTGTGTGCATGCAGACACACACACATAAACGAGAAACTTAGGGCAAACACATACCCGCACACATGACATCAACATTGGCCCATAACAGTACTCATGGCCCTCACACACACATGTCAATTGTATGGCTCAGTGTAGGCCTCTGGCAAACCAACAACACACCCTGTGCATATGATGAAACCTGTGCCACCTCCTGTCATCTGTAGCATTGATGCAGGAACAGGCTAACATGGTGCTGATGCACAGGGTGACTTTAATAAGGTATAGCAATGGCTTGATGTGTAGCATGTTGTCAGCAGTAAAGTGTAATAATATCTTTGAAGGTGTAGCTGAGCAGGCATGATGCATTAAAGCTGTAATTAGCAATGTTGTATTGTTTACACCAGTGTTTATTCCAATTGTGTTTTGTTTGCCCATGTGCCACTTGGCTGATGTGTCTAGTTGTGTCAGCATGTGTTATACAGTGGACAGTATGTGTGGGGTGTGTGCAACACAGGTTTGCAGGTGTCCATTTGTGAACATGGTGGAGGTGCACTGTCTGCATGTACATGCATATTGGACACATGGGCAGGGTGACATGCCCTGTATTGGTCAGTGTTAACACTCCATAGTTTCTATTGGTGGCCAGTATGCATTGTACTACACACATTTTGGAACTTGAGTACGCATGTGTGTGTATGACATGGGTTGACACTGTGCTGTGGGTGATGCTATTGTTGCTATCTGTCATTGGTTTGCATTACTAAGGCTAACACTGTCCCAGCTGCATAATCCTTTAGTAATGCACACTGTTCACCTACAGGGTTGCATGTACCGTGCTATCACAAACACAAGAAATTCTCACTTATACAGTAAAAGTGCATTAGTCTCATGGACCCCTGCCATAAATTAAATATATGATAGAAGGTGTGAAGTTGTACCAAAAAAGAGTTACATACCAAGAAGGGATAACCTCTCTGGTCAGTATCATTGAGAAAATACAATCCCTCAATAAACACGCAAGGCAAGCTTCAAAACAAAAAATGGCAAGGATTCCAAAGACAACACTAAAGCTTTCTTTAGTGTTGTGTATAATCTACAGGGGAAATCTCAGATCGGGTCACAGTTAATGTAAATGGTCACAAAGTACACTAATCTGACTGACATAACCAATTTCTTGTCAGACAGTTTGAATGCGGATTTCACCACCCTGTCGTTACACAAGGGCCACATTTCCAGACCTGAAGAATGTAAAACCTGATGATTCACAGACACTCTAGTTAAAACATCTCTTTAACAAAGTCCAAACTACAATGGCAATGGTACTGGACAGTGTCCCTGGCTGTGTCATACACAAGCTGACATATGAAGTCACCACTCACCTAAACACTTTGTCCAGATGCAGCCTCTATACAGGTTACATACTTGTGGAATGATGCACAGTAATGGTATTCACAGTCCACAAGGGTTGAGCTACAACTTCTTCTTCTTCTCCTTTCGGATGCTCCCATTAGGGGTCGCCACAGTAGATCATCTGCTTCCCTTCTTCCTGCTCTCTGCATCTTGTGCTGTCACACCATCCACCTGCATGTCCTCTTTCACCACAGCCATAAACCTCATTTTAGGCATTCCTCTTTTCCTGTTACCTGGCGGCTTCATCCTTAGCATCTATTTCACAATATGCTCTGCATCCCTCCTCAGCACATGTACAAACCAAATTAATCCTGCTTATCTGGCTTGGTCTACTAACCTTCAAACCTGAGCTGACCCTCTAATATACGTATTCCTAAACCTGTCCACCCTCGTCACACCCCGTGCAAATGTTAACATAAATTGATTAAGGGTAGAACTACAACAGATCCTGGAAACTCTCACCCTATAGGCCAGACAAATGTTATCGGGAAGGCTATGGAGCACAGCATTATATAACTCATTAAGTGAGATATTATGAACTTGCAAACACTGCACCATAGCCACTTATGTTCTCTAAAGGCCAGATCATGGCTCCTACACCTAGTAGACTTCAAGCCAGTTGACAAGGCTATAGGTGAGGGAGGGAAGGTCCACACAGCCAAGCTATAGCTCACCAGCAATTCATACCCATCCCACATTCTGGTATTATACATAACTTCAACAGACTGACCATAAATGATTGTTAGATGATGGATTGACAACTGACGCACAGATGTAGGACACACAGTAACATTTGCAGCCTCCATGTACAATTATATGCCAGTAACAAGTGGTATTCACCTGCACTCCATCCTGGGACCACTCCTGTTTGGCATACAGCTTTCTTAGGTACAAGCAAACACAGTAGGGATATGTCTGCTCACATTTGATGAAAATGCATGCTGTGGGCTATACTTTATTCTCCTGATGACACACACATCCTCCAAAAGGGTATCATAGAGACAGATACCTGGTGTCAAACTCATGCTGTAAAGCTATAAGCCAAAGAAAGCATAGTTATTCACTTTTAGAAAACAAAGTATCCCCAGAGTACAACATAGGTAGTAGTCCCCAAAATGTGGAACGGGTACTAATGTATACATAGAGCCATGTGTTTAGTCATCTCTCCTTTGATAATCACATTACCAAAGGGTTTTGGAAATCCCTCTGTGGAGCGCATAAGCAATAAAGGGTTTGCATGAAGATCCACAGAGGTTGTTGCACACCTATAGTGATTAGTCATCTTTGCCAGACTTTGCTTGCTTTGGAACAGGATTCAAATATACCTCAAGCATAATCCCTCACTCACACTCTTCAATAGAAACCGTGATGAGTGGATTTGAAACAGAAGATGTAGCCCAGGGATCACTGCAGTGGCTAAGCTTGTCACAAGCGTACAGAAGTGACTTAAGGTCTGGAAAGTGCCAGCATGCTCTGGCAAAGATAACATATGCATTCATGGAGAAAGCAGAGTACCCACCTATGAAATAATTAAGGTCACATGTATGTATATGGCTTTGCCCCATAGCTACCTTACATGTGTAATGCACATACAGTTGTCATTGTGATATGTCATATACTAGAAAAATCAAAACCCACTCCACATTGACCAACGGTGTCACACACTCTCACACACCTTGAACACACACAGTCAGCAAGTGCAAGATACAAACTCCTTTCTAAGTACAATTATGATACTATAGCAGTATGCATTTACACGACACGCTATACACATTACTGGGATTTCACCTTTCCACAGGTATATTTGTAGGATGGTGACATCATCAGACTTGACAAAGATGAGTATACCACTTTTAAGGGGTGAGTATTCTCCAAAAAGGTTGCTCTTCCCCAGGGAGACACACACACAGTTGGCAACTGCAGGATTCAAACCCCTACTTAACTACATTATGATACTACAGCAGTACGCATTTACACGACATGCTATACACATTACTGGGATTTCTCCTTTCCACGGGTATATTTGTAGGATGGTGACATCATCAGACTTGATAAAGATGAGTATACCACTTTTAAGGAGTGTGAGTATTCTCCAAAAAGGTTACTCCTCTCCAGGGAGACACACACACACACACACACACACACACACACACACACACACACACACACGCACACAGCTGGCAAGTGCAGAATTCAAACCCCTACATAACTACATTATGATACTACAGCAGTATGCATTTAGACAACACGTGATACACATTACTGGGATTTCACCTTTCCACAGGTATACTTGTAGGATGGTGACATCATCAGACTTGACAAAGATGAGTATACCACTTTTAAGGGGTGTGAGTAGTCTCCAAAAAGGTTTCTCCTCCCCAGAGAGACACACACACAGTTGGCAAGTGCGGGGTTATTAATCCAAACTAAGCACGTCTTTACACTTTAGCAAGCAATATGGAGTTACAGAGTACAGTACAGACATTCCTTGCTGACAGTTTGCCCAAAGGTTTTTTTTCACATTTGCTAACCTCAGCAGGCTTATCATACTAGGTGTATTGTGAGTGTATTGTATGCATAGGCCATGACCATATCATATATGGGTTGATGCACCACATGCTGGCACACACAGGGTCAAACCAGTGGCTAAGCTCTGTCAACCCAGTACTGGACAATACAGTCAAGAGGAGTATGGTCATGCAACCACAACACCAACAGTCTTACATAGACCTACAATATAAGCACCAGCAAAACACACACATAAATACACATTACCATACTCGGAGAATACAAATATTAATCTGAAAAAGAGAGAGTGTCCTCCTAAGCAGACAAGCAAGCAACATGCACCTCCAAGCACACGCCAGAAAACACATAATACACCAAACCAGTGTACCTCACAACAGGCCCTAAGGCAAAACAACATACCCAACACACTAGTAATAGGTGACTTCATAGTCAGGCACATAGATGTTCCACTCACTCGGCTGGACAAGGGGAAGGTTACTGTCAATTGTCTGTCAGGTGCTATGATCCGCCACATAACACAAGCACTTACATCACTCCAGAACAGGTACATATATGACATGTTCTTTGTACATGTCAGTGTGAATGATCTGAGACATACCTCCCAGGACAACATGACAAGAGAGATATATAGTAGCTCTATGATCATGTAGCCCAGGCTGGTATGACCCTGACCTTGAGTAGCATCTTACCTTCACATACATGATACTGCAATATAACAGAAGGATGATAAACTTCAACAATAGGCTGAGCTTCTGGTGTCATTCAAAGGGGATCCAGTCTCTGTCTGCCTGTGATGACATGATAGACAAGCCTCGTTGCTTCGCTACAGATGGTTTGCACCTGTCGCCCCTAATGCTTCTGAATACTGGCCAAGGCTCTTGCTGTCCCCATATTACCTTTTTTAGGCAAGGCTCAAAGGTTCATAGGTTCATAGGTAGGTACTAGGCTATCATCCCTGGGGCCTATACAAGCCCAGCCAAAAACGTACCCTGGCTTTTGCCACCCAAGAAATTTATTTTCCTGTGCCACTGTCGAGCAGAGACACAGAAGTGATCCCCGGGGTGAATTTCCTATTTCCCATCCAATCATCAAGATTTTTCTTGAGGAGTGCTAATGAGGAGCTTTGTTTGATATAGATAGGTAGTTTATTCCGGAGTATGGGAAGTCTTTTGGACAGGAATCTATCCCTCTGGCATGTTCTGTTTATTGTGGTGACAAGGTTTAGGTCCCTAGAGAGTGTAGCTTGGAGGGATTGGGATTTCTTTAAGTGGAGCATGTCCAACAGCTCTGTGTTTGGCACAGCTTTGTATGTTAGGCAGAGATCACCTCTGAGCAGGCAATATGCGGCAGAGTAAAGCTGGAGTTTTTTTAGATGGTCTGTGTAGAGCATGTGTCTGAGGCTGGTAATCCTCTTTGTGAGGTATTTCTGCAGCCTTTCCGGTTGTTGTAGATGTCTTGTGAGGTACATACTAAAAAGGGTGTTGTACTCTATAATGGATCTAATGAGTGATGAGTGGAGGGGAACAATGACCTCTTTTTCTCTGCATGAGAAACCTTTTGTGATGAGGTGTGCCACATAGAAGGATTTCCTGACTACTGTGGCGATGTGACAAAGGAGAGACTACTGTCCACCTGTGTCCCAAGGTCTCATCACACTTTCCGTGTTAAGTATACTACCACCTATGTTGTAGTTCATAGGTACAGAGTTTTTACCAAAGGGGATGACAATGCACTTTTTTACATTGAGCTTGAGGCCATGGCTTTGACACCAGACATCTGTCTCAGTGAGGCCCTTTTGTAGGATGCCCACATCGTTAGTAGTTTTGATTATGGCTCCTAGTTTGCAGTCATCTATGAACTTCATTAGCCAAAGACCTTCTGTGTTAGCCTGTACTTCAGGGAAGTAGATACCAAACAGGACAGGACATAGGACTGAACCATGTGGTACTCCACTTGTCACTGGTCTGAAGTCGGATTTGGAGTCTGCTACTTTCACAGTGTGGGTTCTGTCAGTGAGCCAGTTGGCAACTCATCTTGTGACATAGGGATTTATACCTAGTTTAGTGAGTTTATCTATAATTCCAGAGTGGGAGTTGGTGTCAAATGCCTTGGCAAGATCTAGATAGGCTGTGTGAACCACCTTACCCTTGTCTACGGCTTTGGTGACTGCTTCAAAGAAGTCTATCAGGTTTAGAAGACATGATCTGCCTTTTACAAACCCAAACTGGTTGGGGTCCAGAGTTTGGAGATTACCAATGTCTTTGTTTATAAGTTCCATAATGATACATTCCATGGCCTTGCAGACCAGGTTCATCAGGCTAATGGGACGCTAGTTCCCGGGATCTGTGGTGGCTCCCCCCTTGTGTAGTGAGATAATCATCAACTGTGCGCCATTCAGCAGGCACAAAGCCTGAGATAAGGCTATGACTGAACATAGTACTTAGGTGTGGTGCCAGTTCATTCTGTAGTTTGTGTAGAATGCAGCCTGGGATGTTGTCTGGTCCCATGGATGCTGTGTTCCTGGCTTTGGAGAGTGTGGCTTTTACCTGTGTAGCTGTGATGACAGGAACTTTGCATTCTTCCAGTATAGAGATGGGCTCTTTCATGGGTGAGAGGGGGGTATAAAGTTAGCACTGAACCTATCTGCCAGGATGTTGACAATATCAGTTGGGTCTGTATATTTAGTGCCATTGTGCTGTAACTCAGAGCAGATCTAAGTGTTGCCATTGAGATTCTTGACATAGCTATAGAATGCTTTATGGTTGTCCTTAGAATCAGTGGTGATTTTGTTTTCGTAACTAGCTTTGGAGGATTTTATCAGGGATCACAGCTTCTTACTGAGGCTGACCAGGGAGCTCCTCCACTGATGGGATTTTACCCTCTTTTGCAACAGTTTCTTCCTTCTGTTGTACAGTTTGTTTATGGCAGGGGACCACCAGATTGGCTTCCTTTTCTTGGAGGATAGTGTCTTGGTTCTGTTTGGAATAGCACGATCCATGCACTCATGTAAGTGCTTATAAAGTGCAATTGTGTAGAATTCAGTAGTCATAACTGTATTGTCCATCTGCATGGGTGTCATGAAGTTTACCACTTCTGTCTTAAGAAGCATGAAGTTGGCTTTGGAGAAAATGTTTAACATGGTTTCCTTAATGGGGAGTGGGGGCAGAATGTGGATATGTAGGGTAATTAGCTTATGGTCAGATCGGACCAATGAGGCGTTGACTTCAGGTGTGGAACACCGGTCACTCAGAACAAACCAAACCCCGTAACCAGCACATATAACCACAAAGTGAGCTAAATGCTACTCATTGCCAGAAGTCTCAGCCTCCAGAAGCACACACTCGAGGCAAATCTCAGTATGGAGAATATTAATATCTGTGCAGTAACAGAAACCTAGTTCAAGGCTCCAGCAAGCACACCAACACTACCAGGATACTACTCATTCCATACCTTCCAGCATCAGAACCTGGATCATAGCACATAGGGTGGGGATGTATCCATATTCGTCAAGGATACCTGCACCTCTCTCTACATCCTCTCTACAGGATATGTACCCATAGAATGTTGCACAGCAATGTTCTTCACACTCCACAGGGGTGAGGCCACAAAAGACCCTTGGCATTCACACTCTATGAGCCTGATGAGTCTGATCTGCAAGGCAAAGGAGCCAATCATAATGGAAGTCAGCAATAAAGACATTGTGAACCTTCACATAGTTGAGCACACCCAGTTTGGCTTCATCAAATGCAGATCATGCCTCTTGAACTGGGTGGATTTCTTTGAAACAGTTACCCAGGCTACAGATTATTGAAAGGAGCTCCACACAGCCTACCTATACCTCGCTAAGGCCTTTGACACCATTCCCCAGTCAGGTATCATAGATGAACTCACCAACCTGGGCATGAATCCATACATCACAAGATGGATTGCAAACTGGCTCACAGATAGATCCCACAAATTAAGAGTTGCTGGCTACATGTCAGACTCTACACTGGTAACGACTGTTGTCCCCCAGGGTTCAGTCCTGGGGTCCCTCCTGTTTGGTATAGACTTCTCAAAAGTACATGCCAACACAGGAGGGTTGTGGTTGACTAATTTTGCTGGGAACTGTAGGGTGTTTGCCATAATAGATTCCCCGGATGACACAAATATTCTCCAGAAGGGACTCTATGAGACAGATGAGTGGTGTCAGAATCATGGCCTCAAGCTCAGTGTGAAAGAATGCATAGTAATCCCCTTTGGGGAAAACAAAGTACCCACAAACTACCACATAGGTGTTACCCCCTAAAAACTGACAATGTAATAAGGGATCTGGGGACACAAGTAGATAGTCATCTTTCCTTTGACAACCATGTTGCCAAAGTGATTAGGAAATCCTATGTGGCCCACCTAATCAACAAAGGATTTGCATCAGGATCAAAAGAGGTAGTTGTGGCCCTCTACTCTTAAGTCATCAGACCCATCATTGTGTACAATGCACCATTTTAGATGTACTCGACTAAGCATATCCAGCAGCTGGACAGACCACAGAGGTACCTCACCAAGAGGATTACTGGCCTTAAACAGTTGTGTTATGCTACACAACTGGTAAAACTAAATCTGTTCTCCGTTGCATACCGCCTACTCAGAGGCACACTCTGCCTAACATACAGAGTCATGTCCAACACATAACTGTTGAACATGCTCCATCTATGGATAACAAAATTGAGTCACACTACACACTCCAGGGATATGAACCTCATCACAACAATGAATACAACATGCTGGTGGGATAGAGTACCATCCCAGACACTTGTCTTACTGTGGAACAGAGTCCCAATGTACATCAGACAGAGCCCCTTGCTGACACTCTTCAATAGGAACCTTAATGAGTGGATGGGAAACAGACAATTCATGCCAGGCATCACATCAGCAGCCCCACTAGAAAGGGGCTTAGGGTACTAACTATTAGAACTAGGGCTTAGGAGACTACCCAATGGGGTGGTGAAAGCTGCACAACTTGCCTAGGCTAATATATGCCTTCATGAAGATAGTCTACTACATACCTATGAACCTATGTGACAAGTACATGTCTACAGATAGTAGATGTGTACTTCATTGTACAGTCATGTTGTACAGCAGGCACATGCACCACATACACTGTAATGCTTACAGATACTGGTGGCTATTATGTACAGTGGGTGAGATGTGCACCTCATGTCTTTTGTGCCATTGGGATGTGTGCTGGGTGGGACAGTCCTGGATGGCTCCCTGTCATGGTCATCCTCTTACCCACATCTCTGCCCATCCATCTTTGGCTTATTATACTGTGTTCCCCCTACATATATATAGGTACATAGGTAGGTAATAAGCTATCTGCCTGAAGGCATATATTAGTATGGCCAGAGTGTGCAGCTATCACCACACATGGGGTTAGTTCCCTAGGCCTCTGTGTAGTAGAGCTGATGAAGTGATCCATGGTGTGACAGTTCAGTTTCACATACACTCATCAAGGCTCCTCTGGAAGAGTGTCAGTGAGGGACTCAGCTTAATGTAGGTTGGGAGCCTGTTCCAAAGCAAGGGAAGTCTGTGAGTTAGTAATTTATCCCTCCAACATGTTCTACTTATTGTTGTGATGATGATATCCCTAGAGCATGTGTCACAGTGAGCTTGGGTTTACTTCAGATAGAGCATGTGCATCAGTTCTGCATTGGACATGGACCTGTCTCTTGGGCAGAGATCGCCTGAGTAGACAGTATGCAACAGAGTACAGATTGAGTTAACTTCAGTCTTGTTGCATGGGGCAAATGTTTGAGGCCAGTAATCCTCTTGCTGAGGTACTTCACTGGTCTTTCCAGCTGCTGAAGGTGCCTAGTCAGATTTATCGCAAGTGTGCCGTGATACTCTCTGATGGGTCTGATGACTGATGAGTAGAGGGAACCTCCTTTGACCTACATGCAAAGACTTTGGCAATTTGTGGGAACACATAGCATGATTTTGTGAATGTGTTTCTGGAAGTAGAGATGACTATCCACATGTGTCCATAGATCCCTTATTATTACCTCCATATTTAGTGTTGGCACCTATGTGGTGTTTGTATGACTGTAGCTCGAGGCCATAATTTTGACACCACATCTGTCTGACTGATACCCTTTTTAAGGATGTCTCTGTTGTCCCAAACATCAATTATGACAACCTTTTTGCAGTCATCCACAAACTTTGCTAACCATAGCCCTCGTGTGTTTGACTGTATTTCTGAAAAGTACACACCAGACAGGAGGGGTCCCAGGACTGAGCTATGGGGGACAGCAGTTGTTACCAGCTTGCAGTCCAACAGGGAGACCACAATTCTTACCTTGTGGGATCTATCTGTGCCCCAGTTGGCAATTCATCAGATGACATACGTGTTTATGCACAGGTTGTTGATTTTGTGGATACATGTGTGTGGGATGTTGGAAAAGGGCTTTTCAAGGTCTATGTAGGCTGTGTCTAGCTCATTTCATTGATGTATGTCCTGGGTAACTGCCTTGAAAACTGTCTAGCAGGTTTAGGGACCATGATCTGCCCCTGACCAAACCAAAATGGGTAGGGTTGGGTGTTTGTAGGCTCCCAATAGCTCTGTTTATGAGTTCTATAATGATGGACTCCATGGCCTTGCAGATCAGGCTTATTAGGCTTATAAGACAATAGCTCCCAAGGTCTGTTGTGCACCAACACTTGTGGAGTGTGCCAAACATTGCTGTAACCCATTCAACAGTTTCATATCCTGTAGAGAGGGCGAGTTTCAACAGACTGTTCAGGTGCGGGGTCTATTTGTTTTGGAGTTTACATATGACACAGCCAGGGACACCATGTCATCCCATAGACACAGTGTTTTTAGGTTTGGATAGAGCTGTTTAACCATTGTATATGTGATTTCTGGCTTTTCACAATCTCCAGGTATGGTAATGGGCCCTTTTATCAGTGAGAGGGGGGTAAATATGTATGAACCTGTCTGAGAAGATGTTGCCAATGTCAGTCATGTACATGTATTCATTTACACTTTGCACTGACTCAGAACATATATGAGTTTACATTGATATTTATGACATAGCTAAAGAAAGCTTCATAGTTCTCTATGGACTCTTTGGTAATATTTTATTAATCTTCTTTGGATTTTCACTTTCTTTGAACAACTTAAGTACTTGTAGTACATAGTTTGATTATGACAGGGGTCCAATATATTATATGGGTCTGTTTTCATATCACTATGTGCGCATGGCAGGATTGGTGAATAGTGACAAGTGTCTGGAGTAAGAACTGCAACTGCCTGATATGTGTGGCCCACTGATGTACTCAGACATGGCCTAAGTGTGTGAGCATACCCAGTATGACCTTTCAGTATTCTGCTGACTGAAATTTGCTAAATTCGTTTAAGTGTGTGAGCATGCCCACTATGGGCATATATATTATATGTGTGTGAAAAATCAAGTTGTTTTTTACTTTAGGACTCACTTTTGTGTTGTACATTGACAGGAAGCACGCTGTGCAGGGCTTCCATGAGTCAATTTGCATAGACTTATCAACATTTCTACATACAGGGGGGACAGCTATTTGTACATTTCTACCCGGTGGGGGCACACCTGATTGTTACTGTGGGTGTACATAGGATGAGGGGTACACCTGACACTTATACACATTTGCTAGGCTTGTACTGCTATGTCAGGTACTCCATTTCAGTCTGTACTGTTGCCTATCATACTGGCTTGAGGCATACCACTGTACTACAGACCTTAGCTTCCAATTACATGCATATTAGTTTGTGACTTCATAGCCTACCCAACCCACATCACACTGCCTGGCCTGCTGTTATCTATCTGCATAGGCCCGGGGGGAGGTTACTCATATGCCTCTTCAGAGGGCATGATACAGCATTTGTTTGTGTTTGCATTTGTCTATAATTGTCCTGCTGGCTGTGACTGTTAGGTATGTGACACCCCCCCCAACTGGTATGTGTGAGTGACTTAAATTGTGTCTGTGCTAGTGAAATGCTGTCATGGCTTACTGGTTCAGTACTGTGACTATAGTGCACAGTATCCTGAGTTCGAGCCCTGTCACTGCTTTTTATTTTCCTGCTGGGCAGACCTGACTGGTTAAGGAACAGTAAAGCAGGTGTGAGTGTGTTTGCCCGACTTTGCTCGACTTTGCCCAACGTTACCCAACTTTGCCCAATGTTGCGCTGGTTAGCAGGGTGCGCAGCTATGCGCAATTGTATTTAAATATGCTCAATACTGGTAAAATGTGCTTAGCAGTGCTTTATATTGCTTAAAATAGGGCATTCATGGCTCAGGTAGTGCTGTAGGGCTGCCTATGTCGGATGCACATAGTACACTCCCTATACATGTTTGAAAACAGGTAGTGTGAAGTTAGGCATCCCTTTTACTGTATGTGCAAGTCAGAGAGAGGTGTCATTTCCAGGGTTTCTACTGAGTCAGTGTATGTGCTATGCATTGCCTCTTTGCCAAGCCAAGGGCATACTGGGCACGTCTCCTTCTGCCTACTGGGGCAGGCTCAGGTTGTTCCTCCTCTGAGTCACGCTGTGCCTGTGCAGGCCTTGGAAATGGTGGGGGGCTGTTTGGCCCTGCCCCATGCTGTTCCTGCTGCAGCTGTTTCCGCAGGATCATATTGTGTAGCATGGCACATACCATAACAATTTGGGTACATGTAGTTAGTAAGTATTGCAAGGCTCCACCAGATGTGTCCAGAAACCGGAACCGTGACTTGAACATCCCAGACACATGCTCAATTATGTTTCTTGTTTGTGCGTGTGCCTCATTATGGAGTTCTTATTCAGGTGTGTGTGCATTTCTGATGGGTGTCATCAGCCACGGCTCCAGTGTGTATCCAGCATCCCCCACTAGGTGACCATCAGGGATGTCCCCATTAGCAAATCTCTGGTACAGCTATGTCAGATGCCAGATGTGGGAATTGTGACAGCTTCCAGGGCAGCCAGCACACACATTCATTATTATGCCCTGAGCAGCGCACACGACCTGGCAGTTGATGGAGGGGAAGCCCTTGTGGTTGATGTAGACCCTATCCCGCTCACCGGGTGGTGCTTTGATGCATATGTGTGTGCAGTCTATTGCACCCACTAGCTCAGGGTATTCTGCTGTTTGGTGGAAAAGACGCATATTGCTGGCCAATGCCTCATGGGAATTGGGGAAATATATGTGGTCACCGACATGTGCTGACATGGCATCCAGGAACTGGTGGAGTACCCTGGATGCTGATGCCTGTGAAATCCCCATCATATCACCAGTTGGTGTTTGGAAGGTACCTGTAGCTAATATTCTTATGCCAACACATACCTTGGTGTCCACTGGGATGGGTTCCCCTCTGTTGGTTCTGTGTGTGTGAGGCATGGCCGGCACAGCTCAACAATTTGCTGTAGGAGGTCTCTGTCCACCCTATAGTGCTCCACTATCTCCAGCTCATGTAGCCCCTGGTAGGTTACCCTGGATCTGTACACTCTTCTCCATCTCCTCACCGTGGGTTGCTCAGCAGCATTCACAACATCACCACCCTCAGCACCTTTCACATGTTGGTTTATGATAGCAAGAGTAGCCCCTAACATTTTGTCTGACTTAAGCTTTTTAAGCTTTCCCTCTTTGTATACTGCAGTGTTGCAGAGGTCTTGGGAAAAAAAACAGTGGGGAATGCTGTTTGCAGAGTTTAAAGTGCTGAGCTGGGCTGGGCTAGTCTGCTGCCTGTGTAATTGGCTGATTCTGATATATTTCACCTGGCAGCTCTGCTATTTCTCCTTGGTTAACTTCCTACTACTTCTTTTCCTTCCTTTTGCCTTTCTGTTTCCGCCCGGGGGGGAAGCACCTCGCAAACAAGCACACACGCTGTGTGCATGTTTGCAAGGAGTTTCCTATCTTTTAACATTGTGCACCTTTGGTTTGAGGTTTTCGAATAGGACAACTGTAGGCACGCCTCTTGCAATCCTGAGCAACTCAAAGCAAACATAAGCCACTGTGCTCCAATTAGCTTACAGTCTGTCTGACACACCCCCTCATGATGTCACCTATATTCTACTCTACTACTCACCTACTCCTACTGTTACACTCTTGGGACATGGCTCACATGCTGGGGAAAATTGGGATTCACTATCCTTAGCCTCATTTGCATAGGATTGCCTGCTAATGCATGGTTACATCTCTGACACTGAGCTATAAGCTTTTTAGTAAAAATGCCTATTTTTGGCTTTTTTTAAATTATTTTCTTGTTTTTATAAGCGCCACACATTTGTGCAGTGCTGCGCTATGCTTAAACATCATAGATTGGGGGAAAAAAAGTTAAATTGTTATATTTTTAAACATTTATAAATGCCAATGGCCTTATATTTGGCCATTGGCATGCTTCCTCAACTGTATGCATCCTTTATTTGGAGCTGTCATAGCTCCGTTTAGCTATTTGATGGAATACATTTCTGCAGATAACACTAATCTTTCACGGACAGGTTAGTGTTTCCTGGATTACTTCTGGACTGTGCCTGGTTTGTGAAAGGAATAGTTGGGTTTCCTTTGGATTACTTCTGGACTGTGCTTGGTTTGTGAAGGGGTCTGTCCGTTTTGGAGATTCACATGTTTTTACTTGTTGCTGTTTTTTCTAAGTTTATCTTTTATTTTAGGCTCTGTTGTAATAATGCTTCAATAATGCTAAGAAATTTTGGTGTACATGTTTTGTTTTTGTTAATTTTACTTAGCAATCTTTGACACATACTATCATATAAGTATGAATATAAGTGGAATGAAGTTGATATACTTTATTCCGTATGTAGAGATGTAGTGAAACATGGGACCATAGGCCATGTTACATCACAAGGGACACTGTAGAAATGTTAATTAGTAATACAGCAAAGATGGTATTCTTACAGACATTTATATATGGGTTTATTTTAGAGACCATAAAATGACGTTTTCACTTGGAACAGTTTCAGTTTCTGAAGCTGAAACATAGATATAGCTTGTATTATATACATTGTTATAAAATTTTAGGGACCATAAAATTACATTTTCACTTGGAACATTTTCAGTTTCTGAAGTTGAAACATAGATATGCCCTTTTTATCATACACATTTGTATAGGATTCTTATTCTCTGCAGAGATGCAGAGAGACATATTACTTAAGATTTACATTATGTGAAAGGGGACATTTTGAGCTACAATACAATGAAAATTACACTTCTGCAGATAGCTATAAATGTGTCTGTGTTAGAAATGGGATGTCCAAAAGCACAAATAGACTCATCATCATATTGACATGCACTTTTATATAGGATTTTAACACAAGGTAAGGTTAAGACAGTATGCTGCACATACAGCTTCTATACAACGTAGGTTTACATCAATATGAGGAAATTATTTTAAAAATTGTTTATCATGTTTTGTATGTAAATATTTAAGGGTGTTACTAAAGATTTTTGCCCAACATATATAACATTTACAATAGATGGTTTTAGAGGGCAAGATCTATATATTGCATTGTGACTTAATGGACTACTCACCTGACTTATGGGAGTTTGTATCATTTTAAAAAGCACTACAAATGGCTACAATGTAATTAAGATGTAACGTTTTTGCTTAGCTGACTCATATTGCTTTCAATGAGGTTTGGAACTTATAAAGCATGTGCATTGTTTTTTAACTGTTTGGTCTGAAGAAGCAAGTAGTAAATTTGTGAAAGCGCTAACCTGTTGTTAAAGAAGTTACCCTGGCCGTGACTGGGCTCATTTGTTTTTATTTTTCTGTTATTTTGATTGCCATTTTGAGTGTTAACAATGATATGTTAATCCTAGCTGCTGGTGTTTTTCTCTTACTTTTTTTCTCTTACTTTTTTGAACATAATAAAACTGATTACAGCTATGAATTATTTCATTTTGTTCATATGATGTAATACTGTGGGTTTCTTTGTACAAATAAATAGATGGAACACAAGTATGCTGGTTTGCACAGTAATGTAGTGTCAACTTTCAACAAAAAGAACTGGCCTTCTTACCAGAATTTCTTTAACTCTGTTTGTCTGAATCCCATTTACATTGTAACATATGGTGATTACACCATCCCATGCAGTGCCTGAGACCATTTTATAACTTAATCCTGTAAAGTTCCAGCAGTCATGATCCATTCTTAAAGCTTAATGTTGCCTTGTTGCAGAGCTGTACATGTCAAATATATAGCAGATACTCTAACCAAATTAGGTAATTCGAAATGACACACTCAATAACGCACTGTATTTACTTTCCAAATTGGGTGTGTGTCAAAATGACTTTACACTATGTAGGGATGCATGATAGGTCATTCTACGGATTTTTTCTCTCTTAGCTGCATTTGATTGAATTTGAAATGTGACTTGTCAAATGTCAAACTGTGCTAAATTCTATGTTATGATCTTCAGTGCTGTGATTCCATTTTTCTTTTCTCAGTACTAACAAAGATATATCCAGTAGGTATGGATACATATTTTATTTTATTGTCACAAAAACTGATCTGGATATCTCAAACTTCTGACACAAACATGCCACTGAAAATCATGTGGTATGTTCCAGTTGTCTGAGGATTTAAAGACTAAGAATTCCTCTCTCCAATAAAGGAAGACCTGCTTGGTGTTCGTTTATGAAGTATTTTAGTAGTCAATACACAACCATATCCAATATCTATTTGTAGAGCTGGCAAGATGCCAGTGCCAGCATTCCTTCCTCAGGAGAATGGGGAGAGTTTTTGCAGTAGCTGAACAATCTCCAGTTGTGGGTCATTTCACAGTTAATCTGCACATGGCTCATTCATGTAAGATTACAGTAAACATATCATGGTCACATGAACAGGCCTGTGTCATATGTATGGTGTGTCATAGCAAACTCTTACCCATTTAGGAGACAGTACATCCACCTTCCAAGTTTCAGTAAATAATCAACGATCCCACTCATCCTGCCCATGTTATGTACGTCCACCTTTCCTCAGGCAGGCGGTATCGCAGCTTACACTGCAAAACATCTAGACTGAACAGGAGCATCTTCCCTCTAGCCTAAAGGCTGCTGAACTTGAATGCCAGGCATGGCAGCGAATAATTAGATCAATATGCCACTTGCTATGAAGTATCAGCTATAGTAATCACTCTGGCAAACTGCTTCACTAACTGGTATACTTAGTCTGATCTCTTATGCTATTACTTCCTGAATGTGCAATAGTCAGGAGTGAGTCACCACTCCACACATGTGCAATATGAGCATCAGAATATATCATACTACAACTGACAAAGTGCAATATTCTAAGTAATCGCAATGTGAAGTCATAGTCGTGCAATACCTACTAGTATAATATTGTCTAATGTCTTCTTGTCCAATTGTGGTAATTTATTGTGTTGTTAATATTTTAATACTGCATGTGCATTAGTCTTACTTGTCATTCAGACTATGTGTTCATTGTTATGTCTTGCACGGGGACCAAAGTAATGTAATTTTGTTCAGGTTGCACTGCTGTGTATCTCTGATCGACAATAAAGTTTACTTTGACTTTGACTTTGAGTTCCTTTGCTTAACCAAAAAATAAAAACACTTCTCTCCTACAACTGTAATGACACTCCCCGAATATCCTCTACAGAGTCCATCGCGAAAAGAAGTGAAGCACAGCAGTCATGGTGAGGGTTAAAAAAATTACAAAAAAAAATCTTTACAAAGATTACACGTTGATTATTTTAATTGTAGTTTAATCAGAAGGATTCTTGATGTGCATTTGTCTCCCAACCTGTCTGTGTACAACTTTATCATTTATGGGACCCCATGCAAAAAGAAGTGCAACATTATGTAACTTTATAATCTATTTTGCTTGGCTTCAAAGTTCTGCACAAAACGTCTGTTCATACCTCCACACTTCCAATAAAACATTGTCTACAGTATTGTGTGGATAATTAAATGTATTGTTCCATAAAGCATTTGCCTGCAAAATCACAGGCTGCTGCCCTGCATATAATTTGTTTTCTATTGGTCTCTTTGAGGACTGTTTTCATATGTGCATCTTTAAGTGCATTTTGTGTGCATATTGTACATTGATGATAATGTTGAACACTGAGGTAATTTATTGCACATTGATGATAAAGCTGATCACAAACTGAGATTTTTTCACTGAATGCATGTATTTTTTTTCCTGTGAGCAAGCTTCATTATAGACAACTGGAAGGATGATACTAAGAAAAATGTGTGAGGTCTTCCTTTTTTTCTGTAGCATAAATAATTCTTAAAAGAGACATACAGAACGGTATGAGTCATCTAATGTGTTTTTATAAATATAAAAAAAAAATGAAGTCACAGTTACCTGCTGTACAAGTGATTAAGAGTATACAAATGTAATGGCTCTATGAACACATATATATAAATGGGTGAGGAAACAAACTGATATAAATTACAGTGGCATGATTTATTTCACTTGATCAGTCAAATATCAGGAGTGCACTCTACATCATTTTTTTTAATGGGGGAGACTGTGTGTCAGAGCAGCTGATTGCTTGTTTGGCTTCTTATGAATAGTGTGTGTGTGTGTGTGTGTGTGTGTGTGTGTGTGTGTGTGTGTGTGTGTGTGTGTGTGTGTGTGTGTGTGTGTGTGTTTGGAATGGGGAGAGAATTATTCTCTTTCATGAACTCTGCTGCTTATTCCAGATATGCAGTTGCAGAAGAACAACAAATGTTCATCCTAAAGCTCACTGCTGTAGTAGAATTACTAAGGCCTCAGAATTAAGGGCAGGCAGACATCAGTGCATCTAGCCTGAACTCTGGAGGGATCAGACATCCCCAGAGCAGAACTGGTCTCCTCCTCCTACTGAAGATGTCAGGAGGACACTCAGCTGTAAAGAAGATAGCAGGGCATGACATATTCATTTCTTTCTCTATCTTCTTTTTTTGCCTTAATATACATAATGGTCATCTACTAACAGGACTCCATCAGTTCACTTCCTTTCCGTTTCAAAAGTGATAATCACCTCAGTCTGGGGTTTTCCTTTGGATTATTGTAATTCACAGGGTTTGTTGGTACTTTTTGTGAGATGACTGTTAAAGACTTTTGAGGCTTTTTTCAATGGGCTGCAACATCCCTTGAAAATAAATACTAATAAATGTGTCTGCAGCATTCAAATTCCCCCAGGGAGATGTGCTCTCTTTTTATGCATCTCTCATTTGGACTGTCCAGATGAGCTGTCTAATTATCATCTTTTTCTCAAACTTCCCTTTATTTCCAGACATCAGCCTTCACATATAGTAACATGAATTATCTGGTAATTCACCATCATAAACTATAAAGAGCTTAAATATCTTGAACAAAGTTTATAGCAAGTGTTTGGATGCAATCATCTTTTAGAAGGGCTCTCCCTTTAGATACCTTTTCATCTTTTACTTTGTATGCATTTATCAAGGAAAGATTACAAGCCATTTAATAGCAAACTTTTAACATCATATAATACTAAAAACAAGAGAAACATAGACAATCAAAACTGCATAACTATATAACACCTAAAATTATTCATAAAGACAGATTAGGAATGGGTAAATAAAAGTCATGACCAGAAAATTCAGAAGGCAATAATCAAATGTATTAAAAGAGTCACAACAATAATTATCTGTTGACCAAATCCAGCTAGGTGTACAACAACACATATTTGCATATTCATTTCTATGTTAACTAAGTGAATATCGCAATAATAGTTATTTATTTATTTATTTATTTATTGACATTTGTTAACCGAGTTGGTCCAACTGGGCCAAAAGCCCATTTTCAGCAAAGACCCGAAGAGAAAAGCTCCAGATTACAAAGACATTTCAGATTAAAATTCACACTCCAACAATTTACAGTAAATATAACAATTTACACTTCAAGACAGTACAAAATTAGAAGTACAACAGTGAAAAAGTAAAACATTAGCAATAAACTCATAGTGCATCAGCAACTAGCATTTGTACAAAGAGATACAAAAAAGAATATCCATAGGTTCATAGGCTGGTACTAGGCTATCGGCCCTAGGGCCTGTACAAGCCTAGCCAAAACAATTCCCTGGTTATTTCTTCCCACGGTATTTACTTCCCTGGACCCCTGTCTAGCAGGGCGACTGACATGATCCCCAGGGTAAATTTCCTATCCCCCATCCAGTCGTTTTGAAGAGGGCCAAGGAGGCGCTCTGCTTGACATGTATGGGCAGTCTATTCCAGAGTATGGGGAATCTCTTGGTCAGGAACCTATCCCTCCAGCATGTTCTGTTCATTGTGGTTTAGGTCCCTGGAGTGTGTGGCTCTGATGGATTGGGATTTCTTTAAGTGTAGCATGTCCAACAGCTCTGGGTTTGACATGGCCTTGTATATTAAGCAGAGATCGCCTCTGAATAGATGATATGCGACAGAGAATAGCTGGAGTTTTTTTAGTCGGTCAGCATAGGGCATCTGCTTTAGGCCTGTGATCCTTTTAGTGAGGTGTTTCGTGGCCTTTCCAGTTGTTGCAGATGTCTTGTGAGGTACATACCAAATGGGGTGTTGTATTCTATGATGGGTCTAATGAGGGATGAGTACAGTGGGACAATGATCTCCTTTTTTTCTGGATGAAAAGCCCTTAGTGATGAGGTGTGCCACATAGAAGGATTTCCTGACTGTTGTGGCGATGTGGTTATCGAAGGTGAGACCATTGTCCACCTGTGTTCCTAAGCGTCTTATCACACTTTTGGTGTTTAGTGTACTGCCACCTAAGTGGTAATTCATGGCTACATGGTTTTTCCCAAAGGGGATAAATATACACTTCTGGGCATTGAGCTTGAGCCCATGGCTCTGGCACCAAGCATCTGTTTCTGTAAGGCCCTTTTGTAGAATATCCCACATCATTTGGAAATTCAATAATGGCTCCCAGTTTGCAGTCATCTGTGAACTTTGTTAGCCAGAGTCCCTTAGTGTTAGCCTGCACTTCAGAGAAGTAGATGATAAACAAGAGCGGTCCCAGGACTGAACCCCAAGGTACTCCACTTGTCACTTGTCTGGAGCTGGATTTGGAGTCGGCTACTTTTACAGTGTGGGTACTGTCAGTAAGGCAGTTGGCAACCCATCGAGTGATGTAGGGATTTATGCCCAGCTTAGTAAGTTTATCTATGATTCCAGAGTGGGGGATGGTGTCGAAGGCCTTGGCAAATTCCAGATAGGCTGTGCGGACCACCTTACCATGGTCCACAGCTCTGGAGACTGATTCAAAGAAGTCAATCAGGTTTAGGAGACAAGATTGGCCCTTCACAAACTCAAACTGGGTGGGGTCCAGTGTTTGAAGGTTGCCAATGTCTTTGTTTATACGTTCCATGATAATACATTCCATGGCCTTGCAGATCAAGCTCGTCAGACTGATGGGATGGTAGTTCCCAGGATCCAAGGTGGATCCCCCTGTTGTGGAGTGGGGATAACTGTAGCTATGCACCACTCAGTGGGCATGAAGCCTGAGGTGAGGCTATGATTAAACGTGACACTTAGGTGAGGTGCCAGTTCATTTTGTTGTCCATGTAGTACACAGCCCGGGATGTTGTCTGGTCCCATGGATGCTGTATTCTTAGCTTTGGAGAGTGCAGTTTTTACCTGTGTGGCCATGATTACTGGAATTTGGCAATCGTTTAGTATTGAGATGGGCCTTTTATGGGGTGAGAGGGGGGTGAAGTTGGCACTGAATTGATCTGCCAGGATATTGGCAATGTCCTTGGGATCATTATATTTAATGCCATTCTGTTGTAGCTCAGAGCAGGTCTGAGCATTGCCATTTAGATTCTTGACATAGCTATAGAATGCCTTGTTGTTGTCTTTGGAATCTTTGGCAATTTTATTTTCGTAACTAGCTTTGGAGGAGCTTATGAGGGATCTCAGCTTCTTACTGAGGCTGGTAAGGGAGTTTTTTGCATCCTGGGGTGGGTTCTGTCAGTAAGTCAGTTGGCAACCCATCGAGTGATGTAGGGATTAATGCCCAGCTTAGTAAATTTATCTATAATTCCAGAGTGAGGGATGGTGTCAAAAGCCTTGGCGAGGTCCAGATAGGCTGTGTGGACCACCTTACCCTCATCCACAGCTCTGGTGACTGATTCAAAGTAGTCAATCAGGTTCAGGAGACAAGAGTGGCCCTTAACAAACCCAAACTGGGTGGGGTCCAGTGTTTGAAGGTTGCCAATATCTTTGTTTATAAGTTCCATGATAATACGTTCCATGGCCTTGCAGATCAGGCTCATCAGACTGATGGGGCGGTAGTTCCCAGGATCCAAGGTGGATCCCCCATTGTGGAGTGGGATAACTGTAGCTGTGAACCACTCAGTGGGCACGAAGCCTGAGGTGAGGCTATGATTAAACAAGACACTAGGATGAGGTGGCAGTTCATTTTTCTAGTTCATGTAGTACACAGCCTGAGATGTCATCTGATCCCATGGATGCTGTATTCTTAGCTTTGGAGAGTGCATTTTTTACCTGTGTGGCTGTTATTACCGGAATTTGGCAATCTTTCGGTATTGATATGGGCCCTTTAGGGGGTGAGAGGGGGGTGAAGTTGGCACTAAATCGATCTGCCAGGATATTGGCAATATCCTTGGGGTCAGTATATTTAATGCCATTCTGTTGTAGCTTAGAGCAGATCTGAGCATTGCCATTTAGATTCTTGACATAGCTATAGAATGTCTTGTGGTTGTCTTTGGAATCTTTGGCAATTTTATTTTCGTGACTAGCTTTGGAGGATTTAATGAGGGATGTCAGCTTCTTACTGAGGCTGGTAAGGGACTTTTTTACATCCTGGGATTTTCCTCTTTTCTGGAATCTTTTTCTCAGATTGCCATCATGAAGAATCCCACATTAGGGAATATTTTCCTTAAACTCATTGGTATGTAAAGTTGTTCAGGCATTCATTTTCCACACAAAAGCGTACAGAAAGTGATCATAACCTGCTTCATCGCAGTTTGGGGTTCTGTCCTCATATTATGGCATAGTCAGGCAATCTGTCAAATTCTTCTGAAGAAACAGTAGTATGACTTGTTGACCTTTTTTCATGTATGCTCATAGTTACACATGGTTAACAAATGAATTTCATTCACACTGCATCATGATGCAAAAAGATATCTGAGCATTAAGATCCATACTTTTGTAGAACAACATCAGATTTTCCAATGCCACAACTGCCTTGCCACCACAACAAATTTTGCATCATACTTCTGACAATAACAAATACTATACTCTAATAACACATGATCTGAAATTATTATGTTATATATTATTACATATTTTATCACTACATATGTTTCACAGTTATTGTGGCATAGTGGTGGTTGCTGAAACAAGTACTGAGCCCTTTACAAAACAAATATTGGACAGTCAGGAAATCTTCATAGGGAACAGATGTATTCTGAGCAATAAAAATGAACATTACCAGAGAGGGAGGGAGACAGAGTCTAGGACTCTAGCCTCTGATCAAGACAGGGTTACATGGAAGAGTCTCAGAAAGCCATGCATACTCTGAAGGAAGAAGGCATCCCTGAAACTTGAAAGAAAAGGATCCATGGTGCTGTAAGCAGAAGTTAGGGATTGCATTGGCTCTATAGATTATTCTTGTCTTTCTGCATTTAAAAAGACTGTGCAGTACAGTATGACCGTTAATACTGTTTTAGCTGGCCAGTTCTTCAAGTGGGGGCATTGTCAGCATAAAAACCTATAAATATTGTATGAACTGATTTTGGCCTGTTTGAACTTGCATATAATCTGCAAAAAAGTTCAAATATTTTTTGTTTTCAGCAAGATTTGCTTTGGAACAATGGTTGACTGTTCCAAATTATTTTGTGTTTGTTCTGCCTTCATAAAGAAGCCTTTATAAAATAAAAGCAAACTTCAGATTGGAAAATGGCTTTAGTGACTAATTCCTTTTTTAAATTTTCACCTTTAGCTACATTGGTAAACTACAGTGGGCAGAAACACAGTTTTTATAAACAGTAGTTTCTTAAAGTCTACCTAGAAAGTGTTCTGTCTCAATTTTTTCCCCACCCAAGAATACAAGCTCTACCTTAGAATTAAATGCTAACTATTTAACAGAAATAAGCTTCCTGAGTACTAGCACTCGAAGTGACAAGAATCCAAACTGTAGTGCATGTGAAGTTTGCTAGAAACATAAGGAACTATTAAACCATATTACTCATGGCAGTAATACAGTGTTATTAAACTGGTCAAACCCTTGTGCTTATATAGGGATGTGTTCTTGACAAGAACTCTCAAGGCGGTGGAAAACAGTTTTCTTGCAGCACTTTCCTGGTTGTAGATTTCCCCGTGGAACTAAGCCGTGTGTGTACCAAACTGCAGTTGCTGAATATTGTGAAAATGGAGAAACTACTTGAGTTCCTGATGCAAAGGGAGTACAATCAATAATAGAAATGTGATTAATTTGCAGCAAAGGCTGGCCACAAATATAAACCAGCAGCCATTTTGATGAGAATTCCAAACAAAAGCACCCTTGTAAAGAAGCTAAGCAAAGAAGATATGGTGGCCTACCTGGTAGGCTTAGAAAGGTTCATAGCTCAAGAAAAGTAGACCCAAACTAAATGAGACAGAATTCTGTCACTGCTCTTAATGGGGGGTGCTCATAAAAATTATATATAGATTTAGATTATGCTGATGCCAAGAACTATTAGAAAGTGAAAAATAAATATTAGCAAGGGAGAAAGCTGTACCTCAAACACAATTCCTTACATTTTTCTGCTGAACATTTAATATGGACAGACCAGGTCACATTTTGTTGGCAGTATATATTTTAAAACTTTGGTTAGAACATAATGTAAAAATACAAGTAGAATTTTACAACTTCTGTAGACAAATTAGAAGGGAACTCCCGCATAACTTAAGAATGTGAGTGTGCCAGAGTGACCCTACATCTTCTGAACAGCTAGTTGTGTTAGAATAATGTCTGTTACTGACTAAAATTGCTAAGCGTAACCGTAAGCTAGATTTGCTTGCACCTAGGGCTAGTAACATACCCTCACTTAAGTATGTCGGTATGGCTGCAAGCAAGAAAAAAATTGTTACTATCTGAGTTGATTTGTTTTAAATGTTCTAGAAAAGAACATACAGCTGAATACTGCACAGTTAGTGGCAACAATACTATATGTGAAAAAAAACTGTTAATGCTACTCAACCTAAAAGTATATGTATGGAATATGAACCAATACAATGTGATATCATTTATTCATCATAAGTGCAAAATCTGATTTCTGCCAGTATGTTATGGATAAACATGGCTTTCATTTAACTAGCTATAACTGTTTTTGTGTCTATCTGCTGATTTCTGCCAGTATGTTATGGATAAACATGGCTTTCATTTAACTAGCTATAACTGTTTTTGTGTCTATCTGCTGATTTCTGAAGTATCTGCACTTAAAAGTAGCATTTTGGTCGACTCTGGTCGATTAATACTGTTTTTTTGTTAATTTAACTGCTGAGGCTGCCCACTAAAGTGTGCTAGCCTGTGTAAATCGATTTTACTGTTTGCTTAATTGCATTTCTGTGTGCTTTCCTGAAAAACAAAAACAAAAAAATACTCCTTGTTTTCCCGCCTTTGCTCGACTAGTTTGGACCAGTATACAGGCTTTGCTGTATTCTGGGCTGTGTGTAGTTCCTGTGTTGGCCATTACCTTACTTGGATAGAAGGAAGTTTCTGAGCTCACCAGTGGGAGTGGGGAGCCTTGAGCAGCCTATCTGTCCCTGGGGGAAGTGACCTCAGCACTTGAGCTGTAAATTATTGGTTGCTTTGGACCATTTCTAGCTCTTTTCAAGTTCCCTGTATAATAATCCGCCTCAGGGCGTTTTTTTCTGGCTATATACCCAAGCAGAGCTCCACGTGGTCCTGCAGAGGGGTCCTGGCAACAGAGAACTGAAAGAAGCGACCACTTTCCAGATTTAAGTATTTTTTGGCTTTTTTTATCTGCATTGTCCTCTCTGGCTTTCATTTAACTAGCTATAACTGTTTATGTGTCTATCTGCTGATTTCTGAAGTATCTGCACTTAAAAGTAGCATTTTGGTCGACTCTGGTCGATTAATACTGTTTTTTTGTTAATTTAACTGCTGAGGCTGCCCACTAAAGTGTACTAGCCTGTGTAAATCGATTTTACTGTTTGCTTAATTGCATTTCTGTGTGCTTTCCTGAAAAAACAAAAAACAAAAAAAAATACTCCTTGTTTTCCTGCCTTTGCTCGACTAGTTTGGACCAGTATACAGGCTTTGCTGTATTCTGGGCTGTGTGTAGTTCCTGTGTTGGCCATTGCCTTACTTGGATAGAAGGAAGTTTCTGAGCTCACCAGTGGGAGTGGGGAGCCTTGAGCAGCCTATCTGTCCCTGGGGGAAGTGACCTCAGCACTTGAGCTGTAAATTATTGGTTGCTTTGGACCATTTCTAGCTCTTTTCAAGTTCCCTGTATAAAAATCCGCCTCAGGGCGTTTTGTTGGTTGCATAGCGCAGCAGCGGTTATACAGGTTTAAACTATTTCTGGCTCCGCCAAGTCTGCTCTTCAATTTTCACTTAGAAAGCTCTACTCAGTCTATTTAGCTGTATATATTAGCACTTGTTTTCGGGACTTCTAGTCTTAGCAAGCACTCTTATAATAAAGTAAGCACTCTTATACTAAAGTAAGCACTACAGCCATCCACTACCCCTGTGAATACCCACTTCCCTTAAAGGCACAGCACTCCTTATAATATTCTAGTATGTCGAGTGATAGACCACTAGCATCCTCTCTTGTTCAGCTGGTTAACCTGGGAATCTTAAGACAATGTTACAATTGTCTCATGTACACAGACAACCCTCTCCTCCTTCCTACTAACACAAATACTTGTGAGAGATGCAACTATATAGCCAGACTGGAGGCTGAACTCTCTCAACTCAGGACTGGCAAGACCAGACAGGAGGAGAAGGTACCCACACCAAGCAAAACCGGTCACACATAAAACCACCACCACTACAAACCAAACACATAAGAACATAAAGACATACTCGGAGGCTCTTATAAAAAACTTACCAAAACAACAGAGGCCTCCAAAGCAGACACCCAGAAATACACCCCACAAAACGTAACACCTACAACACATACCTCAAACAACAGGTGTGTCACACAATCACAGCCCCTAAGGCAAAACACTATGCCAGAGACATTAGTAGTAGGTGACTCTATAGTCAGACACACCGACGTTCCACTTACCAGGCTGAATAAGGAGAGGGTAACGGTGAGCTGCCTATCGGGAGCTAGGATCCGCCACATTACACACGCACTCAGGTCACTCCAAAGCAAGTACAAGTATGATGCAGTCATTGTCCATGCTGGTGTGAATGACCTGAGACGTACCTCCCTGGACTACATGAAAAGAGACATTGAGGAGCTCTCCGATTATGTAGCCCAGACTGGTATGACCCTGACCCTGAGCAGCATCCTGCCTTCACCAAGAATGATGCCTCAGTACAAAGACAAAATGATCAGTTTTAACAATTGGCTTAATCACTGGTGTCATTCTAGGGGGATCCAATGTCTGTCAGCCTGGGATGACATGCTGGACAAGCCGCGTTGCTTCGCAAGGGATGGCTTGCACCTGTCACCACTGGGCTTCCGGATACTGGCCAAGGCTCTTGCCACCCCCATAGTGCCTTTTTTAGGCAATGCTCAAAAGACAAATCAACCTCCGTAAAAAAACAAAAATGGAAAAAAAATTAAGGGTAATGCTGCTCAACGCCAGAAGTCTAAATCTCAAGATGCAGGCACTCAAAGCACTTCTCAGTATGGAGAACATCGATGTCTGTGCAGTAACTGAAACCTGGTTCAAGGCTCCTGAGAGCACTCCAGCGCTACCAGGCTATACCTCATATCATGCTTTTCGGCCTCAAGTTCCAGGCTGAACCACAAAGGGAGGGGGAGTGTCCATTTTCATAAAGGACACCTACACCTCTCGATTGGTGGCTACCCATGAAGCATCAGAAACCATACAAGTTTTACTCACCATAGGCAAAACTGCCATACAACTGGTCGCATGTTATAGAACACCCTCCCAATCCCAGGAATCCCATCAAGCATTCCTGAAAACACTGGAGGATATGAATGTCACACCAAACACCATCATATTGGGTGACTTCAACTACCCCAACATAGACTGGGCCCACTATTCTAGCCCTAACACCCTAGCCCAAAGATTCCTGGAATTCATTAACTCAAATGCTATGGAGCAACTGGTCACTTCTCCTATGAGGAGAGATAATATACTTGACCTGATTATCACAAACATGGGGTCCAAATGCTCCGCACCGGATATAAACCCCTCACTAGTAAGATCTGACCATAAACTGATCACGTTGGATGTACATATCCCACCCCCACCCCCAGAACAAAAGACTACAGTGAAAAATTTTTCAAAAGCTGACTTTACACTCCTTAAGTCAGAAATGATATCCTTTAAGCCTACTGGGTTAATGGAAACCACATCCCAAAATGCTGAATCCTACACAACAGCCTTCTACGGACATCTCCAAGAATGCATGGATCAAGCAATCCCAACTAAAACCAACACCCTCTCCACCAAGGGAAAACGTCCGGTTTGGTGGACTCCGGCTACAAACAAACTGTACAACAAAAGAAGGAAGCTACTGCAGGACAAAGCCAAATCCCACAAGGGAAAGGCTTCCCTGATCAGCACAAGTAAAAAACTACGTTCTCTCATAAAAACATCTAAAGCCAACTTTGAGAGAAAGATTGCCAAGGATACCAAAGACAATCACAAGGCCTTCTTCAATTATGTCAGAACCTTGGGAGGAAATTCTCAGATATGCTCTGAGTTGTTACACAACGACAAAAAATTCACTGACCCTACCGACATTGCCAATATTCTGGCAGATAGGTTCAGTGCAAATTCTCCCTCCCTCACCCCCTAAAGATGTAGTAATTATCCCTGCTGAATGTAACCTACCTGTCATCTCAGACATACAGGTGAAATCAGCACTCAACAAAGCAAAAAACACAGCATCTATGGGACCCGATGGTATCCCCGGTTGCGTGTTACGTGAACTTCAAGATGAACTAAACCCGCACCTAAAAACGCTATTCAATCTTAGCCTCACTACAGGATATGTACCTGAACACTGGCGCACAGCAACAGTGGTATCACTCCACAAAGGGGGAAATTCTACTGACCCTGGTAACTACCGCCCCATAAGTCTGACCAGCCTGGTCTGCAAGGCTATGGAAAGAATCCTCATGGAACTCATAAATGGCGATATTGGAGATCTGCAGACCCTTGATCCCACCCAGTTCAGTTTTGTAAAAGGCAGATCCTGCCTCTTAAACCTGGTTGACTTCTTCGAGACAGTCACTAGTGCCATCGACGAGGGCAAGGCTGTCCACACTGCCTACTTGGACTTGGCTAAAGCCTTTGACACGATACCACACTCTGGCATCATAGACAAGCTCAGCAGCCTAAATGTAAATCCATATGTCGCAAGATGGGTAGCAAACTGGCTAAAAAACAGAACCCATAAGGTCAAAATTGCTGGAGCCATGTCAGACTCAAAACCAGTCAACCGTGGTGTCCCACAGGGCTCAGTCTTGGGACCACTCTTATTCGGCATTTACTTCTCGGATGTGAAAGCAAATATGGGAGGATTATGGCTGACAAAGTTTGCAGATGACTGCAAACTGGGTGTCATAGTTGATTCACCTGCTGACACACACATCCTACAGAAAGGTCTCACTGAAACGGACAACTGGTGCCGGAATCATGGCCTCAAACTTAACGCCAAAAAATGTATAGTCATCCCCTTTGGGAAAAACAAAGTACCCACAAATTATCACATAGACAATAACCCACTGAGTACGGAAGAAGTAATCAGAGACCTGGGGACTCAAGTCGATAGTGACCTCTCCTTTGACAACCATGTTGCCAAAGTGGTCAGAAAGACATTCTACCTTGCCCATCTCATCATGAAGGGATTCTCATCCAGATCAAAGGAGGTCATTGTACCTCTATATTCCTCCCTTGTCAGGCCCATGATTGAATATAATGCTCCATTTGGGATGTATCTCACCCGGCACATGCAACAACTGGAAAGACCCCAGAAGTACCTCACCAAGAGGATCATGGGTCTCAAACATGTGCCTTATCCAGCTAGATTAAAGAAACTCCAGCTCTATTCAGTAGCATACCGCCTGCTCAGAGGTGATTTGTGCCTAACATATAGGGCAATGTCCAACCAAGAACTGATGGACATGCTCCATCTCAAAAAATCCAGATCCACCAGAACCACGCGAGCTAAAGATTACAACCTCTGCACAAATATGAATAAAACATGCTGGAGGGATAGATTCATAACACAGAGGTTACCCGTACTCTGGAACAAAATCCCAGTTCATGTGAGACAGAGCCCTTCATTGGCACTGTTCAAGAAAAATCTCGATGCATGGATGGGAGATCGTAAGTTTACCCCGGGAGTCACCTCAGTGTCACTACTAGAGAGGCGCAACTATATAATACGGGGTGGCGTAAGCCACATCATTGTTGGCTAGGCTTGTAAATGCCCCAGGGCAGATAGCCTAGTACACTACTATGAAACTATGAAACTACTATAATGCTGTGGAAGAGAGAAAGGAATCAGATGGACTAGACTGAAAAGGATCCAGTATTATAGAAAGTACATAACTTCCATATTATCATTCTTATTATTATCATGTAGTCCACTCAAACCAAATGTTGAGTGAGAGTATGAGGCTACTGTAACACCTGAGTGACATCATGATGTTACCTTTCAAAAGTGTTGCACCACAAAGGATGCCCTTCATATGGACAAACTGTAAGATAAAAGTGTATAATGCAGACCAAGTTGCTGTGCCACAGATTTCATCCAACAAGGTATTCTTAACAAGGGCTGTGGATGTAGCAAGTGCTGGAATGTGCACTTGAATGCAATTATACAGAAATCTGGAAAGGGTTATTTCAGTAACCTTTTGAGCTAATTGCTTTAGAGTGAAAGAGACAAAAAAGTTGATCATTTTTTCTTAAGTGTTTTGTCCCATGGAGACAGAACATGATCTGTCTATGGACATCTGAAATATGAAGAATATACTCTCCTTTTTTAAGAGGGCTGGAAAGAAAATGCATTGAATGATTTACATTATGCTGCATGGTAAACTTTTAAAAAAAATGAAGGGTTAATTCTAAGAGAAAATCCGTCCTTGCAAAAAATCAAGTATGGCAAATGGGAGAACAAAGCTTGTTACTCTCAAACCCCCTTGTCAGATATTACTGTTACCAGAAAAAGAGTTTTCCAGAAAATAAATTTTACTTGAGCAGAGGAAGTTAACTCAAAGGGGACCCTAGACAAGGTTTCCCAAAGTCAACATCCTAGGGTGGTACAGGATCTTCTATATGGGGACAATGTAGAAAGCTTCCATTTAGAAAAGCCATACATAGTTTGTTAGAGTGATTAGAACATGCATCAATGACCCAGCATTTATTGGAGCTGAAGGCCGACTAAACTTTTATGATGGAATACCTGGACCCCTGATCAATCAACTGGGAAAGAAATTTTATGATGTCTGGAATAGAAGCGGAAACTAGATCAATAGCATTATTGGCTGCCCATAAGAAAAAATGTTTCCATTTGGTTTTGTGCATCTTATGGGATGAATCTTTCTCAGAAGCAGAAATAGTGTAAATCACCTCATGGGACAGAAACTGATTTTTATCCATTAGGGGAATTGGGTAAACAATGTAGTTAATTTTTAGTTGAGAAGGTCTAGGTGTGGTTGACCAGACTGGTGAGACAGGAGATCCTTATAGGAATCCAGAAGCCAGGGGAATTTACTAGACAAGGTCTGAGCAAGGGAAAAACATATTTGTCACAGCTAGAAACTGGCAAACCTTGGCTGTGTGTGTGTGTGTGTGTGTGTGTGTGTGTGTGTGTGTGTGTGTGTGTGTGTGTGTGTGTGTGTGTGTGTGTGTGTGTGTATTGTGATGTCCAGCCAATATCCCACTGGACTGCCAACAATAATGTGATGTTCCCTGCTTAAAACCTGAGTCAATAATTAAGGAACCTCAATCCTTACCACTGACTCCAGTATGGGAGCATCAGAGAAAACACCAGAACACGGAGCACACAAGAATAAAATTCCACAATCTCTCTTAACAGCACAACAGGAACACACTCTATTTTCATGGAACTGGACTATATGTAATCCCTAATCATACACTTCAGAGCAATGTGTTCCAGTTTAAGACCTCTGACTCACTCACACGGAAAATACATTTAAATCTGACACACTCAAACACTTATGGGAAGCCTGACACAGATTTCCAGCTGTGTCCCTTCCCCAGTACAAATGGTAATCCTGCCACCAGAGTCAGACAGGTCTACATGCTATTCAAAGGGTGATCAATTTATTAAAAATTAAATGTCAAAATAAATGATAGCTATGACCAGAAGCAGCCATGCATTTGACATGACCTGGGGAGTATCAAACAGGTATAAGCACTCTCTAATCTCTAAAGGACTGTCCAGCCACAATGTAAAGTAATGAAAAACATTTAATAATCAGTAAAATGATTACAAGAATGTAAATCAATAGCTTTTAATAAACACCAGAATTCAATCACCAGAGATATAAAATTAAACTGCAGGGTAGAAGTTCATCGTCTTAGAAAAACTCTATCTAAATAACTAAGATTTCTTAATCTAACTAGAAAATACTGTCCCTTATCTAATCGAAACCATAACAGCAAGGCAAAGACAGGCTTACAGTTCTGGTGAGTCCTTTTTCCAGGTATCTTCTGCGCAGCACTGTAACTGACCGCAATTCTTCACTAACTGCTGCTCTTAACAAACTGCCCATCTTAACAGTCTTAACTGTTTTATTTTAAAAATAACAGTCAATTGTTTGAAAAAGTTATTTTTCCTGTCAATCAGCTGTTCAAATAATCACCTAGCAACCAGGAACATTCTAATGACATCACCTACTGTTCAGCTGATTCTCTACAAACAGTTTGTACTTTAGAATCTCCCTCCCAATCATGTGCAATTAGAATTTTAGCAAAACATTGGCAGATTCTTTAAACATTTTATATAAGTAGGGAGATACTCAACATTTTAAAAACTTATTTACATTTTCAGAATTAGACATGCTGGCATACAATACAAGTTAATTTGAGAATATACACAAATATCCTGCCAGACATGCTAACACAGATGACAGTGTTTCATTTTCTTCACATTTCTCCTCCCTTATGACTCAAGCATGATTTTCAAGTGACCCTTGAAAACCTCTGATTAAGAAAAATGGTTCTACTTGGAAATATTAACACACTCCTCTCCTGGACAATCCACCCACATTGACATTATTAACCCCACTGCAATGTTGTATGGTCATATCATATGCTTGCAATCCTAGACTCCACCTCAGTAACTTGGCATTTTGCTTACTGATCCTATTAAGCCATGTTAAAGGGCTATGATCTGAGAGTACAGTGAATTTTCTCCCATAAGGAGAAGGCTGCAGCTTTTGCAATGCCCACACTATGGCCAAAAACTCTTTCTCAACAGCTGCATAACATTATTTTCTAGATTGTAGTCTATGGCTCAGATATACCATTGGGTGCTCTTCTCCTTCTGCAGAAACTTGGCTAAGTACAGCCCCCACCCCATAATTTGAGGTACAATAAATTCTTTATTGTAATCTGGTCTTGCTAACACAGGGGATGCCTGTTCACAATCTGTGATCCACACTACCTTGTCTGGTTTATTCTTCCTAGTTAGATCAGTAAGGGGTACAGCTATGGTACTGTAATTGGGACAAATTTCCTGTAGTACCCCCACTATCCCCAAAAATGCTCTCACTTGTTTCTTAGTAACAGGAACTGGCCACTCTTGAACAGTTTCCACCTTGACAGGTTCTGGCCTAATTTTACTACTTCCCACTCTGTGTCTTAAGTAAGTGATCTCTGCCATACCCACTTGACACTCACTGGGTTTAATGGTTAATCCTGCCCTACTTAATTTATCCAAGACCTCCCTAGCATGTCGGTCTGCAAATGGCCATATCATAGTCTTCAATGTAGAGTTTAATCTTTCCACAAGCCCATTAGTCTGGGGATGGTAGGGGGTGGTCTTTAGATGTTTCACCCCACAACACTTCCACAGACAAGTCAGTAGGTCTGACATGAAGTTGGCACCTTGTTCAGTCAGTATTTCCTGTGGAAAATCTATTCTGCTGAGGTGTGCTCACATTCAGACTTACTGCTAGCAGATAGCACCTTCTCTGAAACAGCCACCACACTAGTCCCAGTTGCAGGTATGAGATCTTTTTGGGTCTCTCCCAGACAACTGGACCTACATGCATTTCTCCAAGCCTGACTGCATGTCACTGCATGTACACAAGGTACTGCATTATTTAAGTCATCGCTATCAGGACATCTGCAGGAATATCCTCAAACATACCCACTGTACTTGCTTGCTCCCTCTTCCACCCTCCCAGTCAAGATGAACCCTAGTCAAAGGTATTTGGAATGGGGTCCCTCCCAATGTTCTGACTGGACTGGACTGCCCAAGCAAATACTGCTCTTCTCTAACCACTGCAAGCCTCACAATGGTTATATCAGAAGCTGTGCCCCTCTTAGCAGTTACCTAGTTACCATCTACTAAGATAGGATATATATGTTCGTGATAATTTTGCACCCTAGTTGTTTCTAAACAATTTCCCACAGGCAGTTTGTCATCACCACTTGCTGGCCCCCTCACCTTTTGTTTCTCACCTTACCTCAATGGATATTTGACTGCTATGTGGCCCCTCTGGTTACACTTGAAACATCTAATCACTAAACGTGCACTTGGATTAGTAGTTTCCCCCATTACTGGTGTACTCTGTTGAAGTGGTTTAGACTGCCTCATGGGTTCCCTTATGTCTATGTACAGCAGTGGGGATCCCTTTCCTATGCAGTGGTGCTCTGCTTGCCAAGTAGAGATCCCCTTTTCTACCCAACTCTTCTGCAGAGTTGCACTCATGGTCTGCTACCAGACTCTCATGTCATCAGACAAAGTACTGTCAGCTTGCTTCCTCACCAAAAGGTCTACCAGTCCCTCAAAAGTGGTGACCTGACACCTACTCACCCATCTGTGAAAGTAAGTACATAAGTCAGCGATATAATCATGTACACTTTTATCTGCCTTGAGTCTGTGTTACTGAAACTTTTTTCTATAAGCTTCATGTGTTAGTTTAAAACAGTCAAACAAGCAACATTTCATTTTATTATAATTCAAACAATCTACATCATTTAACTTTTCTACAGGCTGAACAGCTTTACCATGGAGTAACAGAGTCAAGAGCCAAACTCAGAGCTGTACGGTATACATACCCTCTCAAAAATATTTATTTTTTATTTTTATTTTATTTTACATTTGTTAACCGGGGGTGTCTGACTGAGCCGAAAAGGCCCTTTTTCAGCAGAGGCCTGGGGAGAAAAGCTCCACATAGAACAATTACAGATACATTTAGTTGTTTAGACATGATCAGTATACACACAAATTACAAAAGACATGTTTTTACAGTGGTATGCAGCACATCAACAGTTACAGTGGAGAGAACAAACAAAAAAATATTAATTTAAAAATAAAAGTAATTAATAGATTTGTGGTGTACAGCTGAAATTTGGAACATAGGTAGAATACATACATAGTACACAGGTACAGTACATACATTGTAGATTAGCCAGTGTTTGTGAGCAAGATTGAAAACTATTATCAAGTACTCTAGGTTTAGTATGTGTACTTTATCCACTTTCACTAGCCTGGGGAGCAATCATGTCACTGCCAACTTTGCTTAAGATGTTGCCTGATGAGGTCTTTAAAGGAGGCTTTGGATGATGTGTTTTGAATGCTAGTGGGGACAGAGTTCCATTTTTTAGCCACTGAACTACTGTATGGTGCATCTCTAAAGCTATTGTAGCTATTGGTGACTTCTAGTAGTAGTTTGCTTGAAGATCTAAGAGGCCTTTTGGCTGAGTGATGCTGTACTAGGTTTTTGAGGGCAGGACACTTATTGGGGAGGTAATAGATCGAATGACAGAGGCAGAGCTGATTGTAGGTTAGGAGGTTGGGCAGTTCAAGCCAGTGGAGCTGTCTCAAAGCAGTACAGTGATGAGTTCTATATGAGCAATTTGCAGCAAAGCGGGCAATTCTGTTATAGCAGGCTTCCATTTTGCTTAGTTCAGTTTTGTTGAGATTAGTCAGAATGGGAGATGCATAGAGTAGGGTGGATAGAAGTTGGGAGTGAGCAATGGCTGATCTTGTGTTGTTGGTAAGAAATGGTTTGATACGGTAGAGTGATCCCAGTTTGGCATGTATTTTTTTAAATTTAAATTTTAGATGGGAGTCTATGGTTATTCCCAATAGCTTTGCCTGTGCCACTGGAGTGATTGGAGTAGCATTTGTGGAGTAGATAGTGAATTGACTGTTATCAGTGTTTTTGTTAGAACTGGTTATAATCATAAGCTGAGTTTTCTTTGGATTGAGGATAAGTTGGGCTTTGGTAAGGTAGTTTTCAATGTCAGAGAATGCTAGTTGAGTTGTTTGCAGGAGGGTGGGAATGTTTTGTGCAGCACAGATTAAGGTAGTGTCATCTGCATATTGAATGATAGATGTATGCTGTGTGGAGGTATGGAGGTCATTTGTGAAGATTGTGAATAGTAGTGGTCCTAAGATAGAACCCTGTGGGACTCCTGCAGTTATGGGCAGCTGAGGAGAGAAAGAATTTTCCCATTTCACAGCTTGGTGCCTGTCAGTTAAGTAGCTTTGGAACCAGGTAAGAGTGGAATTTGATAGGTGATATTGGTTTAGTTTGTTTAGCAGGATTTGGTGTGAGACTGTGTCAAATGCTTTGGACATATCCAAAAAAAGAGTTGATACCTGCAGGCCTTCATTTTTGAGATGGTTTACTGTGTCTGTGAAGCAGAGGAGGGCTGTAGTGGTACTATGGGCAGGTCTGAAACCATGCTGAGTAGGTGACAGGATGTTGCTGTCTAGGAGATATTTTAGCATCTGGGTATGGAAGTATTTTTCTAGGGTTTTGGCCAGGGGGAGAGTAAAGCAATGGGTCTGTAGTTATTAAGTTCAGTGGAGGTCCCGCGTTTATGTATGGGTGTAACATAAGATATTTTCCAGAGTTTGGGGACATAGTTTTCAACAATTGATCTGTTTATGAGAGTGGAGATTGGGATAGCAATAGCAACATTGTGAGTTTCAAGAAATAGCTGGGGAGTAGGTCGGCTGCTGTTGATGAGGTTTTTAGTTTGGAGAGCATGCTTTTGATTGAAGTGGTGAAACTGTTTTGAGGGTAAAGCTTGTATTAGTGTTATTTGTGTTGGGGGGGATAGTGAGGAAGGAACTGTCCTGTGATACTAAAGATATAATTGAGTTCACAAAGTGGGAGTTGAATTGTGTTTCAATGGGAACTTTAGTGTCGGGGTGGTTGGTTTGGGAGAAGCCTTTTGGGTGGGCTTTAGTAGCTGGATTACATTTTTCCAAAATTTTTGGGGGTTGTGTTGGTATTTAGTTTGTAATGTCATGTAGTAGGATTTTTTGTCCAGCCTAATGCATTTTTTTGCACAGTTGCGCAGTTCTTGGTACTTAGTTAGGCTTTGTGTTTCTTTGTTTTTTTTATAGAAAAGCCAGGCAGTGTCTCTGGACTTGAGGATCTGTTTGGTTTCTTTACTGAGCCAGGGGTTTGTAGAGGTTCTAACCTTGATTTTGCGCAATGGAGTGACAGTGTCTAGGTGTTGTAGAAATGTTTTGTTGAAATATGGTACAGCCTGGTCAAGTGGAAGGGTTTTAGGGGGGTCCAGTCACAGTTACAGAGTAAAGTATCGAGGACCTCAGGAGAGAATTGTTTTGTGTTTCTAGTGGATATATAGTTAGTGGTTTTGCATATGCTAGTTCTACTACGTATAAAGTATATTATGTTGTGGTCACTTAAGGTGTCTGGGAGACTGCCTGCGTGGGGGCACAATGTGGGGTTGTTAGTTAGGACCCAGTCAAGGATGGATTCCCTTTTAGATTTTTTATCGCATCTAGTTGGAATTTGGACTAGCTGCTGGTAGCCATGGAGATTTATTAGATTACTTGGAGGTTCTGATATGCAGGTGAACCAATCTAGGTTGAAATCCCCCAGAATAAGGGTTTCTTGTGAGTATGTGGAAGAACACCAGGATAAGAAGTCTTCAAGGCTAGCAGGTGTATTACCAGGTGGAATATAGATCACAATTGTGGTGATGACCTTTTTAGGGTGAAGTTGAAGTTGTGAGATAAGTATGTCCCAATTATTGGGGGAGGGGTTGGAGTTTGGTAATTGACGTACAGTTAAGTTGGACTTATACAGTAATGCAGTTCCACTCCCTTTACGGAGTGGTCTGTCTTGTCTAATAATATTGTAGCCAGTAGGGAGAACTTCTGAGTTAGCTATGTTTTTATTTAGCCAGGTTTCTGTTAAAGCAACTATGTCTGGGGAGTAGTGTGCTATTGTGGTCTGGAGGTCAGGTATTTTATTTTTGATACTTTTAATATTAATATTTAGCATTAAAAGATGGTTGGTTTTGCTGTTGTTGTTGATTTGCCCAGGGATGAAGATAGTGCGGGTGTTATGTTCTGACATTTGTGTTGGAACAGTTTGTGTTGGACAGGATGGATTTGGGCCTGGGCTGGGGTGGATATCCCCATTTATGGTGAGCCTGGTGTTAAAATGGTGATACAGATGTTGGAGTTTGGTGAGGAGTGTGAGAAAGTATTGTGTTTTTTTTGGAGTAGGAATGAGAGTATATGTGTTTATGAATAAAACTATCAAAGTCATCCCCATCCCTGTACTGATGAAACAGTTATTGACCTGTACAGCTTCTGGGGTCCAGTTATTCCCTTCCCGATTACCTCCATGACCCTCTCAAAGGGTAATAAGCTCCACTTCATGCTGGTGCTGCCTCTCATTCTCCTCATGCTGTCTCTCATTTTTCTCAGTTTCTAAACATGTGACCTCCAGTTCATATTGATGCTGCTTCTCACTTTCCTCAACCTCCTGTTGTTGGGTTTCCAGGTGCTGTTTCTCCTCACTCTCTAGATGTTTGTTCTCCAGTTCACATTGGCACTACTTCTCCTCGGCTACCAGTTCCAATATCTTTAACTCCAGATGGATTCTCAGGTCTTCTGAAGAAAATGTGGACTGTCTTGTCTCAGCAGGCTGCCCGTCACCAACACTCAACTGGATATCCTCTGAACAGCTGGTCTGAGCTATGGCTGCAACCAAGGCTGAAATCATTGCCTCTTTGGTCAGGTTAGCATGCACCATTCCTCTGGCTTTACACCCCTTAGCCAACTGGATCTTTGTCAGCTTGCTAAATTCATCTGCTGATATCCTTGCCTATTATCCCTGACTAACTAAAAAAAAAAACTGTGGTGGATTGAAATTCTGAATGTTTACCTTGTGGCTATCAAGAGTGCACACCTTAATGACAACTACTCACAGGCTACTGGAATCGAATTAAAAATCCCACACTGCTGGCATGAGTAATGTGATGTCCAGCCAATATCCCACCAGACTGCACCAATAAATGGGACATCCAGCTATATCCCACCAGACTGCCAACAATTAAATGAGACTTCCATTACTATCCTGGGTCATTAACTAAGGAGCTTCAATCCTCACTACTGACTCCAATACAAGACTGTCAATTAAACAGAAGTAATATTTCATAATTTTTCCCTAAGAACACAACAGGAACATGCTCTACATTCCTGGGTCTAGACTATATACCTTTGTCCACCCCAAATGTATTTTCTTATTATACACTTCAGAGCAATGTTTCTCAGTTTAAGATCTCTGATACACTCACACTCAAAGTAAATTTAAATCTCATATAGCCAAACACTTCTGGGAAAGCCTGACACAGATTTCAAGCTGTGTCTCTTCCCCAAAACAACACGGTAATGCTGCCTCCAATCAGAGTGTCTTCATGCCCTTATAAAGGGGTGTCCATTTATGAAAATTAAATATCAAAATAAATGATAGTTATGACCAGAAAAGCCAGTCTTTGAGGCACCTGAGGAGTATCAAACAGGTAGAAGCACTCTCTAATCTCTAAAGAAAAACACTGATTTCCAGCCACAGTGTAAAGTAATGAAAAACATTTAATAATAAGTAAAATAATTAAAAGAATGTAAACCAATAAATTTCAATAAACACCAGAATTCAATCACCAGAAATGTAAAATTAAACTGCAGGATCTTCATAAGACAGCTTTCCCAATCTAACTAATCTAACATATAACAGCAAGGCAAAAGGCAGGCTTACAGTTTTTGGTAAGTTCTCTTTCATGGGTATCCACTAACCTCACCGCACTTGACAAAACTGTTCAGTACTTGACAAACTGCCAGCTCAATTGTTTTCAGCAGTCTGAATGGTCTAATTTAAAAATAAGTCAGCTGTTTGAAAAAGTTATTTTCCTGTCAATCAGCTGTTTAAATAATCATTTAGCAACCAGGAACATTCTAATGACATCACTCACCATTCAGCTGATTCTCCACAGTACTTTAGACTGTCCCTCTTAAACATGTGCAATTAGAAATGTATCAGACACTGACAAATTCTTTAACATTTCTGTTTATACAGGGAAACACTCAACATTTAAAACTTATTTACATTTTCTCAATTAGACATGTTGGCATACAATACAAGTTAATCCAGAATATACACAAATCTCCTGCCAAATTTTGGTCCCTTCCTTATAAATGGTGAGGTCCAAAAAATGTATTTTGTTTCTATCATAATTATAAGAAAATCTTAAATAGGAACAAACATTATTGATGTATTCAAAGAATTTTGCTAATTAATTTTCTGAACCGCCCCATATCAAAAATACATCATCAATAAAATGCAGCATTTTTATTATGCATTTTTTTAACTCACTTTCTAATATGTTTGCAATCTCCCAGCCTTGCATGAAGACATTAGCATAACTTGGGGCTAGTGCTGCACCCATCGCAATACCATTAATCTGAACAAACTTCTGTTCATAAAAATCCAAATAATTATAGCTTAACACTAAATCAATCATTTCCATTAGAAGTCCCACAGTACTGGATGAAAATTCTTTAGATTTTAATAGTTCTATTCTGACAGTTTTCATACCTTCCTTGTTGGGGATCATGGTGTAAAGAGAATTGATGTCTAGGGTAACTAATATGTCTGCATCTGTTACATAAATTTCATCTATCTTTTTCAGACAGTCATAACTGTCTTTTATATAAGTTTTACTCTTTGGCACTATCTTCTGTAAATGTTTATCTACAAATACTGACATTCCTTCAGTTTTACTGTTTTTGCTTGCTACTATCCATCTTAGAGGTGGTAAATCTAAGTTTTTATGGATCTTTGGAATTCCAAAGATCCTGCTTATTTTGGGGTTTGTGTTGGTTAAGTTTCTTTTTGTTCTTTCATCTATTCTTCTGGTATAGAACCATTATTCTATACAGGAATCAATTTATGTATATCCTTTTTTAACCTCTTTCATCATGACTATTATATAAAAATCTTTGTCTGCTAATATTTCCCCCATTTTTTGTTCATATTCCTTTCTGTCTAACAATACCATAGCTCCACCTTTATCAGCTTTAAACACTAATACTTCTTCATTTTTAATAAGCAAGTCAAAACATTCTTCTCTTTCTTTGTTAAATTATAATATTTAAGTGCAGTTTCATTATCTAACATTTCCAACATTTGTGCTTCGCAAACATTTAAAAACATTTCTAACTCTTTAATCAAGGGTGGGTTATAGCAACTAGGCTTATAAAATTCCACATTATTATGTCTTTGAGTCTCAAACAAAATATTTAAGTTGAGCCTTCTAACATAATCTCTTATTTCATTTATCAATGTCAGTTTATTGGCTCTTTCAGCTGGGGCAAAATTCCACCCCTTGCTCAAAACATAGGAGTCATTTTTAGTTAATTCATAACTAGATAAATTAATAATTTTGAAATTCACTGTACCTAGGTCTTCCATGTCTGCTTCTTCTTGTTCCAATTCCTTCCTTGCCCTCTCTTGACAAATCCGTTTTTTTGTTGTTGGTACTTGTTTTTGATAGTTAAATCTCTCCTGATTTCCTGTTGCTGTCACTTGTGCCCAAGACCGTTGTTGGTTGTTGATCCTTTGATAAACATCAATGACTTGTTGGGGTTTACTGACGTCTTTCTGTTTGGTTTGTAACACAATGTTCATTTGGTTGGCTTCTTTAACTTTTGGTCTCACTACTTGTTCCATGACTTTGACCGCTTGAGCTTGTTTGAGCTCCTTTTAATTAAATAGGCTTCCGTTTGCTGTATTCCCACTCTCGTGGCTAACCGTTTGACCATTAGCCCTGCTTTTCAACCTCTCTGATCTTCTTAGCGTATTTACATCCTCTTCTGATGGTGTGGTATCTTCCGTCATTACGTTACTCTGTATGGCACTTTGAAGTTGTAAGCCATACGCTGACGCCACGTCCCCAGCATAATCACCACGATCTCTTTGAAATTTCTTTATTTTTCTTTTACTCAGTGCCTCGTTTAACTTAAATCCTCCTGTATAATACACATTTTACTGTTAAAATTTTCAACCAATGTAATTTCTTTCAACTTTACATAATTGTTTTTTAACCTTTCGGTTAATTGCACTATTCTAGTATTATTAAAGTCACGAAGCACTTCCATATATTGTAGACCTGCCTTCTGACTAATATCTAGCCACTTGTCAGTTAGTTCCTTAGGTAGGTCTTTTCCAGCTGGTAATTTTTTTTCATTCTAAGCCCCTTAAGGACTTGTTTTGCTTTGAGGCTGTTCTCAAAGAACAAATTGTCCCTCTGTACACGTTTCAACAGGGAAAAATCATTCTCTAATGTGCGGAAAAACTCTTGAAAGTTCAGTTTATTAGTTGGCATTTCGTCATACAAATCCCTTTCTTCGATACAGAAAGGGTTTTCCGGTGGGGCTAAACACCCATTCAAGATATCTTCACTAAAAATAGTGTTCAAACCTGTCCTTCTTTGACTTCCGATTACCGGGTTCATCACTCCAACTTCATTAACTATGAATGAACCACTCGGGGTATCATTCAACACACATTCAGCTGATAAAGCTGCAAAGCTTGTCCCGGTAAGGAACTGTTTTCCATACTGATACGGCGGCAACAAACATTCAATCCTCGAACCAGCAGCAAACAACTCAAAAAAGTAAATAAAATGCTATATTAAACAGTAGGTGACCTAGGATAGAGCCTTGGGGAACACCTGTAGGATTTGGTAGGAAGGAGATAGTTGGTTAGACCATTTTACTGCTTGGTTCCAGTCATATAGATAGCTCTGGAACCACTGAAGTGTGGTAGTGGAGCATCCTAGGTTGGCTAGTGTTTCTAGAAGTAATGGGTTTGAAACCGCATCAAAAGCATTTGTGCGGTCCAGGAATACTGCAGATATGAGGTAAACTTTATCTCTGGCCCTGTTAATAGTGACTGTAAAGATTAGAAGTGCAGTAGATGTGCTGTGACCTGGCCAGAAGCTGTCTTGAGTTGGAGTGAGCAGGTTATTTTGTAGTAGGTACTTCATTAATTGTTAGTGGATACATCTTTCCATTATTTTAGATAGAGGAGATAGTATTGATATTGGGCGGAAGTTGGATATTTCTGTGGAGTTGCCTCCTTTATGTATTTTTGTTATGTGTGACTGTTTCCATATTGTGGGGATTAGTGCTTCTGAAAGTGACCTGTTTATAAGGATGCTAATGGGGTATGCAACTGAGTTTGCAGCGAGTTTTAGGTTTTGGGGTGGGAGGTTGAATGCAGATGTGGAGCAAGGTTTAAGTATGAGCAGTAAGTTATTTATTTTTGAGGTGGGTATGGGTTGGAGGGAGAATGGGATGATCAGGCTATTTGGCTGATTTTTAGTGTAGTTGTAGGCTTGCTCTGTTTTAGCTGCTGTAGAGTGATTGTAGTTAATACTTATGTTTGGATGGGGGAGTCCTAAGTTAGTTTTTGGGATTGAATATGTCAGCTATGGATTTAATAAAGTATTTGTTAAATTCCTCTGCTATTTGAGATGGAGGGCTAGTGGGTTTAGGGAGAGTGTTTTTTGTTTGTTCCTGTGTTGAGGAAGGTAGATATGGAGTGCCAGAACTTTTGTGGGCTATTTCTGTGTTGCAGCTGGAGCTACAGGTAAGAGGATTTACCTACAAAACCTAGAAAGTTGCTAGAATAGCAGGATTTGTGTTGGTATACATATTCTGAAGGATATGAAATCTGAAACTCAAATGCATGTCATTATTTAGAGACTTTAATCCTCACTGATTTTCCAGAACACCACAAATTTTATGAGGAACAGAGTAAAATTATGAGGCAAAAATCTGGACGTTGGAGAGATATGCCTGCATTTCTCTTTACTATACATATTTGCCTGTGGATACAGTACAGACAGACTTATAGAATGATGAGGGAAATTACAGCCTTTCAAGAGGGTGTTGCTGTATCCATGGCAATGAATATTTCCAGACTTACTTGGGCCTAGACTGCATCATGCGCACAGATCAAAAGATACACAGGAATGAATATGAGAGTCACAAGTCTTATGTCTGTCTCAGATATTATGTTATTCTTAACATAATACATCTACTGTTATACATTTAAATCCCTGTCATGAGCAGATACAATTTACATCTGAGGGCAGTCATGGCAGGCTGAGTGATCACCAGTTGTATATTCAGATATAAACCTTAATAAGCTAATTTTATGCACTGTGACAAAGTATTTCTCCAGTTCCTGAACAAGTCCTGAGAAATGGGGTGTACTTCAAAACACCAAACTACACAAAGCTCGAATGGCTAAAGACTGATCACGAAAAATCAAAAACCAAAACAATGAAATAAAACACATGTTTTTTGCATGAGAGCAAGCCCCCTGCACCCCCCACACCTCTGCTAATTATATATAGCAACTCTGAGATCCCATTCCCCACTATGCACACTCTTGCATGTACTTAACACTGGCAGAAGCGATCAAATGAGCTTCAATCACTTCTGCCAGTGTTAAGCACTTCTGAGATTATGAATATTCAGTTATATGGAGTGCTCTCAGGTACTGATATATAGCCACTTAAGAACTACTGCCTCTAAAGTTTTAACTACTGGATCACAGGGGGGTTGAAAAGGGGATTTATGAAACTTAAAAGATACCACATGCAGATATAATGGTTTTGTTTATCATTGTATTAAAGCCATACATTTAACTTTCTTTAGAAAGGTCTCTGGCTGACTAAGTTTGTAGATGTCTACAAGCTAGGAGCAGTTATTAAATCCCTAAATGATTTATCCATCCAGTAGAAACACTGATCCCAAATACATAACTGATGCCAAAATCAGACTTCAAAGATGACTGCACATTGAGAAACAGCTTAATTCTAGCTCTCCCAGTGTGAAAACAGAAGCTCAACAGAGAAGGCCAGTATACTTTTGTGTTTATGCATAAATTTCAGTAACTAGCTAGTATGTGTACTGCATGGATGCCAGGAAAAGAAAATACAGAGCACCTGGAAAAAAATCAGCTACAAAAAGTGAGGAAGAAACACTGACTGGGAAAGCTCTGCAGCTGTTTAGCAAAAAACAATGGAACCTCCAGACATGACTTCCAGTAACCTACAGAACGGTATAAGACAACTGCATGCAGACCTGGTTAAAATAAACAAAACACTGATAGAGTATATTGACACAAACAACAAAAGGCTAGAAAAATGGATGAAGCTTTAAAATATTCAGATGAGATGATAAAGCTAAAAAAATCAGAGGTTGAAATGAAGAAAAGGCTGGCTGAATATGAGACTGCTGAGGAAGAGATGTTTAAAAAATAAGAGCATTAGAGGACAGAGCAAGTAGGGAAACCTGAGATTTTCAGCTATACCAGAGAAACTGGAAGGAACAGACTACATTAGTTTCATGAAAGCACAAATAAGCAACTGGACTGGTATTCCACAGCAGGAGTTATAAATTGAAAGGGCACATTGTGTGTATGCTCCAAACCTGGCTGTGAGAAAACAACCTAGACCTTTAATAGTAAAGATGCAATCCTACTAGCAGAAGGAGTTGATTCTGACAAAACTGTGGCAGAATGACAAAATACTAAAAGTGGGAGACAGCAGAGTGTTTGTGGAGAATGTTTACTCATTGTACACCAGGCAGAAGGGAGTAAATTCATTCCACTATTCAGGGAATGTTGAGACGCAGGTTTGAGATTCATACTGCTGTACCCAGCTGTCTTCAAGGCATTCTTCCCTGGAGGGACAATATTATTTTTTTATGAAGTATATACTAAGGAAGAAATACAAAAGTTTGTCCAGTAAAAAGTGAGCTATGAAACAGAATTTGATTCTGCTTCTTGTTCTTTCTGGTAATAAAGACCATAGAGAGACTGTACCTGTGTAACCTTTTCCACTGTTTCAATGGAAAATGTTGGAGTGAAGGAAGGGAGCATGAAAGTTGACTAGAAGAATTGAGAGTACATTGAAAATGAACCAGAGACAGAATTTGGGAGATGAAGATGAACACTAATGAAACCAGCAACTTAATGTGGGATTACAATACAATAATTATATTTGTGAAATATGACAGAACAAAAAAATCTGGAAATATTGGACTTTTTCAGAATTTGTTGGACTTGTGGGGTCTCTAAAGTATATAGCCTACTTCATGTCATTATTGTTCAGAAAGATGCTTTGGGGAGGGAAAGAGATGGGAGAAAGTTAACTGTAAGTAAAGAAAAAATGTTTTCTTAATAATACTATTTTTGTAGTCTATGGTTTTCTTTGTATGCTATAAAGTAAAGTTTGCTCATTTATTTTTAAGTGTAATGGGGACTGTAAATAGATGCTGCTGTTTTATTTTTTCCATTCTTTCTCTCTTCTCTTCATTTTTAAGAAATGTAGGCACTGCAATGAAAAAAACTGTTTAAAAGAGCATGATAAAAGAAAAATGAAAATGCTTTTTCTCATTCTTGCATGGAGGAATGATTGGATTAAGGACCTTAGATTGATTTATTAACAAGTTTTAAGAGAAAGCAAGTAAATGAAAAAGAATACTGAATATTATGAGGCTTTTTTCTAGTAAGTAAAGGCATGCTTAGTATCAGTTCTGTATCTGCCTCTCATGTCTCCATGGAAACAATCTGATAATGAGAAATTGGCTGTCTGGTTCTCATGTCTTCATGGAGACAATCTGATAATGAGAAATTGGTTACACTCTGGTAGAGTGTGATTGGCTGGGGGAGGGACAGAAAAGAAAAACTGGCTAAGAGATAATCTTCCCTGAAAGCATTCAGGGTTTTTCCCAGCTGGGAGATTTATAAATATAAGACAAAACCAGTTAGCACTTAGTACAAGCACATATTGCACCATGCGTCATAGCATGGATAATCATTCTTTTAGGTTAACTCACGTCTATGAGTGTGACTGCCAGTTTGGGACATTTGTTCCTAATAGGAGGGTAAAACTTGGATATTTCAAGATGTACATAGTTTTGTGTGTTACGATTAAAGTAGTAGGTTTTAGGGGTGTATTTATTTGTGACATAGGCTGAAATGGAAATGACAAGGACCAAGTATTTAAAAGTTCAACGTGCCAAACAGTGTATGCTTGAGGCACAAAAGCTGGAACTAGACATTTAACAAAAAGGTGTTATACATAAAAGGTGGGAATAATAACTTTTTAATACAATAATGCTTTCTGTAATGTCTTTAAATACCAATAGTCTCACAGATGAATACAAAAAAGAAAGAATAGTAAACTATATTTAAAAATATAGAGTGTAAATAGCTATGTTAAAGGACACACACACAGAAAGAACTGAACATGAGAATTTGATAATGAAAAGTTTTCAGGATGGTTATTAAGTGGAATATATGGGCAAAGGAAAAGAAGAGTGCTTATATTAATTGCAAGAGGAGCTCCAATACTGATAGAAGAGGATAAAAAAGATAATGGCAGATTTGTAGTGCTAAGGAGCTACTGGCAAGGGAGGAGAATTACACTGTAATATATTTATATTCCACTTAAGACTGCTATAATGGAGCTTAAGAAAATTCTGGGAGAAATAGTCAGTTTTGAGCAAGGAATAGTACTTACAGATGGGGAATGGAATTTGACTTGCAGCAGTGAAGATGTGTCTCAGGGGCCCAGAAGAGAAAGTATAACAAAGGAGGGTAGATTTTTGAAGAAATATATGAAAATATTTGGCATGGAACATGTGAATTCAGTAACGTGCATTTGCAGTGAATTTACATATTATTCCCAAGATATAAAACATGGGCTAAGCGAGGTAGAATTTACATTTCACAGGAACATGTGCACTTACTTGAAGGTCTTGATACTCACCCAATAACTACTTTAGATCATGCGCCAATAATAACTAACATATAAACATAGGGTAATGAAATAAAAATGAGACACTGCTGTTTTCCCACCTATCTGTTGAAAAAAGAGAAATTTAAGGAATGGGTAGTGGAGATTATTCAGGAGCTATTTGAGAGGATAAAAGTTACTAATGAAAATATAGCTAGGAACTGGGATAAAATTAAGTTGGGAGTTTAAAAATAGAGTGGAAATAAAAGAAAGGGAGCTATAGTTAAGAAGTAACAAGCATTATTTAGATTGATTAATAAATGTTAAAGGATTGCAGAATAGGGGGAATCTCACAGAACACAAGGAGAATCAATTGCAGAATGCTAAGCAGAAAATATGGGATTACCTCAATAACATACATGAGTTTAGAAAGGTTGATGTTAAGCAACTTTTTTTATAATAACACTAGAACACAAAAACCTTTAGCACAACGACTTAGGTAACAGAAATTTGAAAGAGCTGTCATCAAGCTAAGGTAGCCTATAACAAGGAAAGTCAACTGTAAACAAAAAAAGGCAAAAACAGAACTCTAAACTCCAAAAAACAAGTAAAAAACATGGTTAATGAAGTGCTTTTCATTCAGTAGTCTCACTTGAACTTCATCAGATGTATAACCATTACAAAAAGACAATTTTAAATATCCCTCCTTACTAAGTCAAATGAGGTATACAATTCCTTCTTAAAGGACACACACAAAATTCACATTAAAATACTTTAAGATGCTGTATACTTATACTTATTCTTATAAAATATACAGATTATTTATAAAATAAAATCTACCTCTTAGGATTTCTTAACTTCAGCAAACAGTGGATAGAGCACATTTCATTGAGATCTGGGTGGCTATATGCTTCCATTCATACCCATAACAATTCTAACAAGGAAAGTAACAAGAGATCCTGTAGAGGTATTAGAAATATTTTGGAAATTCTATGAAAGTCTGTGTAAAGCAGAGAAATACAGAAATCAAGAAAAGATACAAATGGAAATGTTTATGGAATAATTAAATATGCTAAGGTTAGAGGTAGATGAGGCTCAATTACCAACGGAGATGAGGTAAAAACTGTGCTGCATAACCAATCTACAGGCAAGTCCTCAGGCATAGATGGTATTCCTGTGGAAGTTTGGAAGCTAGGAGGGAAAAAAAACTGATAAATATCTGGAAGGTTTTGTTTCAGAATATTTTAAGAGGAGTAGGAAAAGTACCAACAGTGGTAGCTGTAATATCTAAAGAGGATAAAGATCCATCAGATCCAGCTTCATGCAGGCCCATCTCAACACTGAACCATGATTATAAAGTGCTTATGTCTATAATGGCTAAATGAATGGCAAAAGTAATACCAAAATGGATAGATATGGATCAATGTGGTTTTTTGGAGGGGAGGCAAATATTTGACAGCATTAACAGAACATTGATGATCCAGAGGGAAACAAAATGTAAGAAAATACCATTATTGTTGGTGAGTCTTGATGCAGAGAAAACATTTGACAGATAAGCTGGAACTTTATGAGCAGGGCAATGGAGGTATTTGCATTTCCTGAAAAAAAATTATAAGGTTTATTAGGAGGGTATATGAGGGATCAGAGGTGAAAATTAAAGCAGGTGGGGTCCACTCTGATAATTTCTGCTTAAACAGAGGAACCAGGCAGGGGTGTCCTCTTTCCTCTTTTTTATTTGCATTACATTTAGAACCACTGGCAAAGAAAATAAGGGAAAATTAATTATATAATTGGTATGGTAGTCAAGAAAAGCTGGCTCTATTTCCTGATGATATAATTTTATATGTGACAAAACCAGAAAGAGGCATTACAGTGTTGTGGAATTTTTTGAGACAGTTTCATATCTTTTCATGATACAAAATTAATGAAGCTAAAACAAAGGCAATAGCGGTAAATTATGTACCCACATATGAATTAGTTCAGCAATATCCATATTTATGTGGAAATGATAAAATGAAGTATTTAGGAGTATGGATTAAAATTATTCTGGTGTGGGATATGTGGGAAGAGACTAAAAAGATAATACAAAAACTGAGAAAATGGAAGCTTTGTTGTATGAATATGGATAGTAAGATACAATCAGTTAAAATGTTTTTAGTCCCATTAATCTTATACACAGGTCAGGCATATTTTTATCAACCAGAGGAGAAGTTGTGGATAGCAATTAATAAAGAGCTGAATGACTTTATCTGGGAAGGGAATATGGCAAGAGTCAAGGGGGATAAGCTGATTCTGCCTGCAGAATAGGGCAGCTTGGGATTACTCAATTTGAAGGGTTGCTTCAGAGCAACACAGATGAAGCTCATATACATAGCACAAGCAGAAAACTGTAATTCAAAGTAGAAAGGGTTGATGATGAAACAAGGGGGAAGCTCAAAAAACAAGCAGAGACTCAGATTTTGGAAGCATTCCTTTAAGGAGAATAACAATAATCATACAGAATATCATATCTATAAAGTAGCAGAAAGTATCCTAAGAACTAAGCCAACACAGGAATGGAGAAAGAAGATTCTGCCAATAGGAATGACTGCAATTAGGGATATAAACAATAGGCTAGAGGGGGCTGGAATTTATTGGAGAAAACTGGCAAAGAAACCAAGGTATTGGGAATAAATAACTAGACAGGCAAAGATGATAGAATGGGAAGATGCGAAGAATTTATTTGGACTGCAGGTTAGAGAGTGCCTTCCCTATCGAGGACTGATATCAGAGTATGGGCAAAGAGAATGAAATAGGGAGGTCCTAAACAAAAGGACACACTGGTAGAGTTTTAGCAAAATCTAGAACAGAAGCTGCCATTTAAAAAGGAATAATTAGTACAGCATATAAAATATTGCATGATAACTATAAGAATAAATCAGAGGAGGTTAGAAAGGATTGGGAAGAGAGATTGGATAAGCAATTCTCAAAGAAACAATTGGAAAATATATGTATGTCTCCCAAATATGCAACAAAATATAGAAGATTTATAATTTTAGCTTGGAAATGTTTACATAGATATTGTTATACTCCAGGTAGACTCCAGAGAATTTTCCCTAGTTAGGCAGCAAATGTTGGAGGTGGGATGGGGAAGAAAGAGGTAATTGAGAACATATTTTCTGGGAGTGTAGTGAGTTGGCGGGCTTTAAAGATTCCCTGTAGGAGGCACTGTTGGAAATGCTGGGTGGGCAGACTGGTGTGACGAGGGAGGTATTTTTTTTTCTGATTTATCATACAGAATCGGAGTTGCCTATGCATGGTAAGGCCGGGCAGTGTTTTATTGTGGTGGCTGCCAAAAAAGCAATTACTAGAAAATGGAAATCAAAATCTAAATCAGCTATACTAGAAGTAGTGAATATAGTAACAGAGATGAAACAACTGGAATTGAGATCTTTAGAAAAGGTTGTACATGCCTACAGAGTAAATATATTATCGACAAAGAGTCTATTGTTCTAGAGTCTAGAAACAGATACATTGAGGGTAAAGTATACAGTAATTGTGACTCCTACAGAGTGATACACATTGTCCTATGTACCAAATGTACAGGCGTTTATGTGGGCAAGACAGAAAGGAAGTTAAGAACAAGAATGTATGAACATACATATGATATACAAAGTAAAAATTCAAGGAATGCCCTGTATAAACATACCCTTACTTGCTAAGAAGCTAAGTTTTTATTTTTTGTTATTGAAGAGATTCTCCCAGATATGAGAGGAGGACTGTGGGAAACTAGAATAGAGTACAGGGAAGTTTATTGGCAACTCCTTTCGGAAGTCAATAAGCCCCCTGGACTCAACAATGCTATTTCCCTTGCCCCTGTTTTGAAATTGAGGGCAGCAAGCTTGTGAATACTTGGATAGTGTTGTACCAAAAAATGTTTTCAAGAGTGCTATTTGATAGTTATATTCTGCTTTATTGAACTGATTTTATGGGTGTAATTTATAGATAAAGCAGTAGGAGCTATTGCCTTTCTTCTAAACTAGTAACTCAATGTAAAACAGCAGTGAATGTTGAACAAGTTTTTTTAAAACATTTTTCTGGGCTTATCTAATTATATATTTATTCACTAATATTTCTGTCATTTTGTTAATTTATAAGAAGGAATATTTATTTGTAATAATATGTACATAAGTTGTAACAAAACCAAGCAATTTTGGGTAGGAAAGAACGGACTTAGTCAACTGAATGTTGATTCTCATATTCTCTTTATGATTTAGAAAGGGTATAAGTATGGAAGGTTCATAGGTTCATACTAGGCTATCTGCCCTAGGGCATTTATAAGCCTAGCCAGAATGTGTTTGGCTTTCGCCACCCATTTTAAATTTATTTTGCTATGCCCTTTTTCAAGGTTAGTATACTGTGCCTCTGTCTAACAGTGACACAGAAGTGATACCCGGGGTAAACCTATGATCTCCCATCCACTCATCAAGATTCCTCTTGAAGAGAGTCAATGAGGGACTCTGCCTAACCTGGACTGGGATTTTATTCCAGAGTGAAGGGAGCCTCTGGGTTATGAATCTGTCCCTCCAGCATGTCCTATTTATTTCAGTGCTGAGATTCAAGTCTCTCGAGCGCTTAGCTCGATGGGATTTGGATTTTCTGAGGTGCAGCATGTTCATTAATTCCGGGTTGGACATGGCTTTATACGTCAGGCACAGATCGCCTCTGAACAGGTGGTATGCCACTGAGTAGAGCTGGAGTTTCTTTAACCGGGCAGCATATGGCATCTGTTTGAGCCCTTTGATCCTCTTGGTGAGGTACTTTTGGGGTCTTTCCAGTTGCTGCAGGTGTCTGGTAAGGTACATCTCAAAAGGGGCATTGTACTCAATTATGGGCCTGATGAGGGATGAGTAAAGAGACACGATGACCTCCCCTGATCTAGATGTGAATCCCTTCATGATTAAGTGGGCTATATTTATTTATTTTTATTTTATTTTACATTTGTTTACCGGGCTAGTCTAACTGGATACATGTCCATTTTCAGTAGAGGCCCGGGGAGATAAGCTCCTAGGTAATACAATGAATTTAACACAATTCTATCTACGGATATAGAAGACAAATACATCTATTTACAGTGCCAATTACAGGTTATCATAGTAAAAAAAAATAACAGTGTAGAATACAGGCATAACAAAGGATGCAGTTAAAATCCCAAGATTTACAGTGTAGAATACAGTCATAGCAAATTAAAGTAATATAGATTAGGTGTTCTAGAGATAGTTAGTAGAACTAGTTTTATAAGGAAGAAGTTTCTTTAGAAGAGTAGATGGGATGGGAAGATCAGAGTATTTAGTGACTCTTGAGCTAGTCAGGTTTAGAGCATAGGCATAGCCAGTGAGTTTTGAGATGCACTTTCAGATTGTTTTTGAAACAGGAAAGTGAGGGAAGTGTGGAGAGTTCGTTTGGTAGGAGATCCCAGGCTTTTCCAACCATATTAGAAAATAGTGAGTCACCAGCCTTGTTGTTTGTTTTAGTAGTATGTGCTAGGAGTTTCTGAGAAGACCTTAAGGAATCTAGGTTTTTATAGGGAGTGATTAGTGTGGAAAGAATAGATGTTTTGGAAGGTGTGTAAAGGGTTTTGTGAGCTATAGTTAGTTGATGGTATTTAATTAGATTTTGTAGTTCAAGCCATCCTAGCTGTTTTAAATTAAGGCAGTGATGGGTTCTAAATGGGTTACCTGTTGCAAATCTGGCAATGTTATTGTAGGACATTTCCAGTTTGCTGAGATTATTTTTAGATAGTTTAGTAAAAATAGGTGAGGCGTATAGAAGAGGAGAGATTAGATGAGTGTGTGCTATTGTGGTTCGAGCTGAAGGTAGGAGAAATGATTTTACCCTATATAGAGAGCCTAACTTTTTGTTGACAGTTTTTATAGTATTGTTTATATGGATATCAAAGTTTAGATTATTGTCAATGGTGACTCCTAATAGTTTGGTGGTAGGTTCAGGTGATATAATAGTTTTATTGGTAGACTGAGAAATCCAATGGGGGGATTTTCTATTAGGAGACAAAAGGAAGAGTTTAGTCTTTTTGGGGTTTAAGAGAAGGCATCTATGTGTGAACCATTGCTCAACTGTGTTAAAGACTTGTTGGGTGAGGTAGAGAAGTTCAGAAGAGGAGGGGGCTGAGCATATCGGTGTGGAGTCATCTGCATATTGTATGCATGTGGCTTGGGGGATGGCAAGGTGAAGGTCATTGATGAAAATGGAAAAAAGTAGAGGTCCAAGGATGGATCCTTGGGGGACACCAAGGTTGACTGACAAGTGAGTAGAGAGAGATTTGTCCCATAGTACGGCCTGTTGTCTTTTGTCAAGGTAAGACTGGAACCACTTTATGGAGGATGTATCAAGTGACAGGGATTTTAGTATTGCGATGAGAATTTGGTGATTTGCCATGTCAAAAGCTTTAGACAGGTCAATAAATAGGGCAGAAGAGAGTTTGTTTAGATTGTGGTGTTTGTTGATACTATCTGTGAAGGAAAGAAGGGCAGTAGTGGTGCTATGTGAAGGTCTAAAACCATGCTGACAGTTGGCTAGTAAATTATTTTGTGTTAGATGGTGAAGTAGTTGTCTGTGAATGCATTTTTCCATGATCTTTGCCAGAGGTGAGAGGAGGGCAATGGGATGATAGTCGGAGAGTTCAGTGGATTGCCCACCTTTGTGGAGGGGGATAATATGGGAAATTTTCCATAAAGTAGGGATATAACTTTCGGTAATAGTTCTATTGATCAGGATAGATATTGGATAGGCAATAGTTTTAGCGGCTAGTTGTAGGAATTCAGCAGGTAGTTGGTCTGCTGAGGGAGAGCATGGTTTCAATTTCTGAAGAAGGATTAGTATATATGATGTTGGGATGGGTTGAAAGTGAAAAGAAGGGGGAGAGGTTGCTTTATTAGTAGGTAAAGTAAAGTTGTTAGGTGAGAGCTGACTAGCTAGTGTTTGTATAGTGTCAGTGAAAAAGGTATTAAAATCATTGGCTATATTTATTGGTGTTTTGTGTTCAGTGTTTTGTGGGTTAGGAGTGGTGGATTGCCCTGGATGAAGTAGTTGGTTGATACTAAACCACAATTTCTTTGGCTTGTTTTGACTGGCTTGTTGGGATAGGAGGTAATAGTTTTTTTTGTCAGATATTATAGCTTTTTTAGTTTGGTTTCTTAGTTGTCTAAAGGTTTGTTGGTGTATAGGGTTTTGAGTTTTTCTCCATTTTGCCCAATGTTTGTTTCTAGCATTGATTTTTTGTTTGGTTTCTTTAGAGAGCCGTGGAGCATGTTTGTTTTTAGCTCTAATTTGTCTGGTAGGGGCATGGTGGTTCAGGATGGTAAGGAAGTTGGAGTTAAAGTAACTAAAGGCTTCATCTAAAGGTAGGTTTTGTAAGGGTGCCCAGTTACATGCTTTTAGTTCCATCTGGAAAAGTTCAGGGTTAAAGTTCTTTTTAGATCTGATGTTTTTAATGGATGTTGGAGAGGGAAAGTTGGTTTTATGTCTGATGATATAGGTAAGAGAGTGGTCACTTAAATCATCAGGGAGGGCTCCTGAGTCATAAGTATGAGGAAGATGGTTAATGAGAATCCAGTCTAATAAGCTTGATTTCTTGTTGGATTTATTTATCCTGGTAAGGGAGGTAATGGTTTGGGAATACCCATATAGGTTCATACGGCTTGAGGGGAGGTTGCTGCAGAAGCAGGTCCAGTCAATATTTGTGTCACCTAGAATGATGGTTTCTTGAGGCAGGTTTTGGGATAGCCAGCAAAGTATATTTTCCATGGTTGCTATGTTATTACCAGGAGGTAGATATATGCAAATGATATAGATGGGTTTGGCATTGTTAATAAGAAGTTTGGAGATAAGAATTTCTGCATTGGAGTCTAGAGGTGGTTTGCAGTTATGAATGGTTAATTGTAAGCTAGGTTTATATAGGATAGCAACTCCTCCACCTTTTTTGGAAGTTCGGTCTAGTCTTAGGATATTATATCTAGGTGGGATGATCTGATTGTCTTTGGTTGTAGGTTTTAACCAAGTTTCTGTTAAGCAGAGTATATCGAAGGAGTAGATTTCAGTTAGGGCTTGGAGTTGAGTTACTGTATTGTTTATACTGCATATATTAAGATGAGCAATAAAAAGGGAGTTAGATTGTTTGAAAAAGGCTTGGGTAGGACATATTTTGGAGTTGAGGGGAGAAAAGGGAGTAGTTGGGGGCCCTGGGTTAGGGTGGATGTCACCATCCTTTAAAGAGAGTAGTAGGTTTAGATAGTATAGGTTATGGATTTTACTATAATGAGATAGACATTTCCTGGGGTTTAGGTTGTATTTTGTTTGTTGTGTTCTATGATATTTAGAAAGTATGTAGTTAGATGAGAATGTTATATTAGCATGTGTAAATTGTAGATATGAGTTTGGAGAGATGGTTTCTTTCTTGGGATAGTTTTGCATTGGGTCTAGTGGGTTTTCAAAGAAGGTGAATAGATGGGTGAGGATTAAAGGAGGTAGTAGTGAGATAGTTAGTAAGAGTGTGATAAAGGGTGGGATGTGTTGATTCTTCATTTTATGAGTAGATACTGGCTATTTGATGGTAGAAGCTTGAAATGTATTGGGAGGAGATGGGAGAGTGGGTAGTGTCTGTTGTGGATGGAAGGGAGAAGTGAAAGGGTAATATTAGTAGAAATAGGTAACAGGAGAGTGTGTAGGGTGAAAGGATAGAGAGAAGAGTGTTTATGAAGAGGAAATGTAAGAACACGAGGTATGATAGGATTGAAGTGGGGAAAGGAAGATATGTGTTAGGAGAGAGATGGGAGAGGTAGGGGTGTGGTTGGGGAGTAAGTGAAAGAGGAAGAGGTGTGGTTTAGGAAGTATAAAGGTAGGGCCCTTGGGGGTGGGTGGGAATTGGGGGTAGGGAGGGAGTGGAGTGAGCCCGCAGGGCGAATGGAGCGGGTAGAAACAGATACTGAAACAGTCAAAGAAAAACGAACGGAGCGGGTAGAAACAGATACTGAAACAGTCAAAGAAAAACAATCAGCTAGGCTGAGTCTAGTGGTAGAATGGAGTAGAAATAGGGCTAAGAGAGTCTCTAGTCAGGAGGTTAGAGGTGGAAAGGAAAAACAAAGGAGAGAGAACTGGAAAGGTGTCAGTGGGCAGTAGAAATGAAGGAAGAAAAAGTAACAGCTTAGTAGCACTTCGGGGACTGCTGAAGTTCAGAGCTGGGGAAAGGAGGTAAAAAAGAGAGAAAAAGAAAGGGGGGAGTAGTACAATATCTGTAGATAGGGCAACACCTAGTGGACAATTCTAGTATTGCAGGCTAGAGTGGGAGTGAGTAAGAATGGTAGCCTACAATAGGAGAGTGAGTAAAAGCAATAAAACAGGAGGGTATCTATACAGGTAGGAGGGATAGATAAAAAAGGTAATGTATGGGGGAAAAGCAAAGGCTGCTGGATATCCTAGCTCAGGCCTAGGTATACATATATTTTGGTGCAGTCAAAAGTAAGTATTTCTTGTAGGAATTATTCAGCAGACATACTTTACTGTTATCCTTGATAAGGGATTGTCAGCTTGATATGCAAGGAGGTGACCCGCTGATATGTGGAGAGGGTTCTAAGCTTCCTGCGGACTAGTACTAGAAGCCCTAGGTGGGTAGAGTTACTTAGGAGGCAAGAGAGACAAAATAGGGGGTAAGAGACATAAAAAAAGCAAGATAGAACTTCACACAATATTAGTATTCAAAGCCTGCCACAATTCTTGTAGTATCTAATGTACATTACAAAAATCCATGATGCATAGTGAGATTAACAGTCATACACAGGGATATAACAGCTGGTTAGCAGTAATACATACTTAAGACTTTGGTAGCAGCACTAAGATTAGTTTTAAATCAAATATATTGATATAAACAGCAGTTAAAAAAAAATTAAACACAAATCCTGTTCCAATTATCAGCAGCAGCTAATCTAATGAAGTCAGACTAGGTAAATACAAGTAGGGATTTTGCAGACAGCAATAAACACAATTATAGAGCTGTAGATAACAGCCAGTAAATATTAAAAACAGATTAAGCAATTCTCTTCTATTCAGCAACAGCACTGAATAGAAGTACATCAGAGAATGTAAATGAATTTAGAGCCTTGCCAGCAGCAATATAAGACAAGTTAACAAATAACAAATAAACAGCCCTTTTTATTAGTACTGTTGGAAGGGGTACATTTAGTCCCAGCCCTTTACTTATCCTCTAAGTGTATGCTTGTGTGATTAAAAACCCTTTATTGTCATTTAGGAGAGGAGGAGAATTTAAGTAAAATCCTCTTGGTAGTGTTATGTACGTGGAGACATTTCAGTAGCCTCGTAGCCTGCCTTGTCTTTGTGGACCCCTGAGACATTACTGGTGGAACTGGCTCTATTCAAATAAGAATTAATTAGAAGCGCCAGTTAAGTAGTTTGTGGGGAACTATGTATCCGATGCCCATCCACAAGTATACACTGTAGGTTAAAAAGGCGCGAAATAGTCGCCTTAGATAATAGTACCTGTAGCCTGAAATCCAGAGAGCTGTGTGCGTGATTCACTTACGATTATCTAAGGCCATAAGCAATTGAATACTGCGCTTATCTGTTCAGATAAGAAATAAATTAGAAGCGCAGATTGAGTAGTATGTTGGCAACTATGTATCTGATACTCAGCCACAGGAATATGTTAGAGATTAAAAAGGCGCGAAATAGTCGTCTTAGCTGAAAGTACCTGCAGCCTGAAATAAAAAAAAAACAGTGGGCGTGATCCACGTATAAATTCTCTAAGGCCAAATGCATTGAATAATGCACTTAAAAAACAGCCGCGAGTATAACGCTAGTTAAATTTAATTTCAGTGGACGATTCTAGTAGCAGTATACTCTTGCGAGATACGTATAACTATAGGGCGTCTTTGAAAGGTGCAAAACTAATCCCAACAATTGTAACATATCTGTGTGCATGCTTACTCTTAGGAGCACATTGTGAGCTGATTAGCAGCTTGATTAAAGATACACCATAGTAATATACTACCTCAATCCGACCTCCAAAAATAACCCAGCTAGGAAGGTACACTATATAATTAAAAATAAGGATATATATAAAGGCTAAGTACAGTATATTACCAAAAAATAAAGACCTAGAATACAATCATGGCAGCATCAGAGCCAATGCAGTTAATTAGGTACATTAAACAGGTATGAGAAAATCAAACGATGAGAGCAGCAAAAATTCAGTGTTATGAACAACAGACAATTTAAAAAAGAAACAAGATTACATACCATAGAGGTCGACGCTGGGCAAGGAACAGACAGCAGCCAGATACGGTTGCCACCCGTCCCGTTGTCAGCGGGACACTCATGGTTTGAGTGCTCTCATCCCGCTTCCCGCGCTCACCAAGCGTGGGACTTTAAAAGTCCCGTTTTTTCCCATTTGCGCTTGCATTTTAAAATTGCCGCGGAAAAGCCGAAAATACTTCCGGTTTTTCCACGGCAATGCGGCTACGTCACCACCCGGACCTGCAGTTAGAGGGATTCTCTGCTAGGTCCGGGTGGTAATGCAGCACAGTAATTGGCTGCAGCTATTTGTAGGGGGCGGGAACTTCTTGTGAAGAGCCCCATAAAGGTCGCAGCTGTAGAGCACTAAGCTCTATAGTAGCCCGGACAAAAGATCTGAATTTTTCGCCAGCATTAAACTTGAAGCCAGCATTGAAGCCAGCATTGAAGCCAAGCCAGCAAGGGAGCCAGCCCAGCCAGCCAGCCAGCAAGGAAGGGAGTCAGCCCAGCCAGCCAGCCAGCCAGCAAGGGAGTCAGCCCAGCCAGCCAGCAAGGGAGTCAGCCCAGCCAGCCAGCAAGGGAGTCAGCCCAGCCAGCAAGGGAGCCAGCAAGGGAGCCAGCCCAGCCAGCCAGCAAGGGAGCCAGCCCAGCCAGCAAGGGAGCCAGCCAGCCCAGCCAGCAAGGGAGCCAGCCAGCCCAGCAATAACTGAGTGGTAAGTAGATAATTGCATTTTGTGGCTTTAGTTATTTAAAATGGGAATAGTGTGCTTTATTTAAGTTTTTAATGTTTAGGGGTAGATGGGGATGTAGTATGTAGTATTTAAATCTGTGCAGTGGTTATTTTGAGACTTTTGTACTAGTTTAAAATGGGAATATATTGTGGTTTAATTTTTTTAATGTTTAAAGGCGGATGGTGGGTGCAGTATGCAATATTTAAATCTGTAGTAGTTAGTTTAATATTTTTGTGTAGTAGTTTTTAAAGAGATAAAACCTGAATGTATATGTAATTGTTATTATGCTTGCAGGGTATGATTTGGAAGCATTACTTTTAAAAGGCTGAACTGTGTATAGAAGTTGTTTGTTTCTGTTGGGGGGCAGTGAAATATAAACTTAGTGTGATGCATTTCTATTGTCGTAACTTTTTCTGGGTATTGTCTGTATGCATATAGGAATTGTTTGAGCATAGTTTGTATTTTTTTGTATGGAAATATGCACTATAATGCTGTTTTCAGGAAGTTACGATATACTGTTTAGGTAACTTTTCCTGTTCCTGCAAGTCCATGTCTGTGGTACAAGTCTACCTTTTGAGGGGGAATGTTAACAGTTAATGTAATTCATTTATTATTCTAGTAGGTACACGTTGCCAATTTGCCAAAGCTGTTTCAAGATTGTTTTCATTTATACTTGTAAATGTGTGCATTTAATTTATTATGCATTTTAATAAGGTTAAAATGTACTGTTTTGCTTGTAATGTGAATATGGGTGTGTTACTTTTACTTGGGCCTGTTTATTGCATTGCTGTGCTGGATTAATTGCTATGTTTTGAGGTAAAAGGAGCCCATGGAGTCTGCTGTACATTGTAGTTTGTTACTTCTCTTGCAAGAAGTATTTTTAAAAGTTAAAATGTTTGGACTTTTTCCCATTTATTTTTATTTTTGTGGATGGATGCTCTGAAGTTAATGCAATGTATTTCAGATTGTGCTAAACCATGTTACAGGGTAGTTTGCGTCTAAGTAGCAAAGTTTTTATTTTGTGTTTTAGTGATGTCTTCAACATACTTATTTACTGTTTTCATTATAATCAGATTATGACCAGTGCTGCTGTTGGGCATGTTTATTAATAGATCATTGCGCTGTGTAAATTAGTGCCATACATTTCTTAACTGCTGTGGTCAAAAGCTAAATTAGGTCTATGGTATCCACTGTGCATTGTCATTCATTTTACTGTTTTTTGGTTCAGTGAATATGGTTAACTTTTTTGTCTTGTGGGGTGTGGTGGGCATGTTCAGTGGTAAAAATAATGCATTTCATTTTCTACAAGCTGTGTTAATGTTAGTCTTCAATGGCCAAAATGCCCCCTACATTACCTCATTTACTATTTGACCTTAAACTGTTTGTAAACTCTTTTTTGCTCCATTCCTCTATTTCGCATGCCAATGTTTTTCGAGCCAGTTCTTTCGCATGCCAATGTTTTTCGAGCCAGTTTTTTCACATGTCAATGTTTTTCGAGCCAGTTTTTTCACATGCCAATGTTTTTCGAGCCAGTTCTTTCACATGCCAATGTTTTTCGAGACAGTTCGTGTGCCAATGTTTTTTGAGCCAGTTCTTTCGCATGCCAATGTTTTTCGAGCCAGTTCTTTCACATGCCAATGTTTTTCGAGCCAGTTCTTTCACATGCCAATGTTTTTCGAGCCAGTTCTTTCACATGCCAATGTTTTTCGAGCCAGTTCTTTCACATGCCAATGTTTTTCAAGCCAGTTCTTTCACATGCCAATGTTTTTCAAGACAGTTCGTGTGCCAATGTTTTTCGAGCCAGTTCTTTCGCATGCCAATGTTTTTTGAGCCAGTTCTTTCACATGCCAATGTTTTTTGAGCCAGTTCTTTCACATGCCAATGTTTTTCGAGCCAGTTCTTTCACATGCCAATGTTTTTCAAGCCAGCTCTTTCATGTACCAATGTTTTTCAAGACAGTTCGTGTGCCAATGTTTTTTGAGCCAGTTCTTTCGCATGCCAATGTGTTTTGAGCCAGTTCTTTCACATGCCAATGTTTTTGAGCCAGTTCTTTCACATGCCAATGTTTTTCGAGCCAGTTCTTTCACATGCCAATGTTTTTCAAGCCAGCTCTTTCATGTACCAATGTTTTTCAAGACAGTTCGTGTGCCAATGTTTTTTGAGCCAGTTCTTTCGCATGCCAATGTTTTTCGAGCCAGTTCTTTCGCATGCCAATGTTTTTCGAGCCAGTTCTTTCACATGCCAATGTTTTTTGAGCCAGTTCTTTCACATGCCAATGTTTTTTGAGCCAGTTCTTTCACATGCCAATGTTTTTTGAGCCAGTTCTTTCACATGCCAATGTTTTTCGAGCCAGTTCTTTCATGTGCCAATGTTTTTCAAGCCAGCTCTTTCATGTGCCAATGTTTTTCAAGACAGTTCGTGTGCCAATGTTTTTCGAGCCAGTTCTTTCGCATGCCAATGTTTTTCGAGCCAGTTCTTTCGCATGCCAATGTTTTTCGAGCCAGTTCTTTCGCATGCCAATGTTTTTCGAGCCAGTTCTTTCGCATGCCAATGTTTTTCGAGCCAGTTTTTTTGTGCCAATTAAGCCAGTTCATTTGTGCTGTGCAGCAATATGTTACTGAACCCTACTAACAGTGCTGGTCAATATGTTGCATATCAGGTAAGTACAGATTCAAGCATGAAGAGAGCAGCAGCTTCATCACAGTCAACCAGCAGAAAGAGAATGTGCAAGTGGCAGGACGTTTGGAAAACAGAATTTGACTGGATCGAGAGATGCACTGATGTGAAAGCATTCTGCAGGTACTGCAAGAGAGAATTTCTAGTGACCCACGGTGGAAGAAATGATGTCGCACGACATGAGGCAACTGAACAACATAAGACTGCCATTCTTCAAGCTAAATCCACTCACCTGATGACAAAGTGGGCAAGGAATGCAAACCTTGAGGGACCAGAACTTAGAATCATTGCAGCAGAAGCCTCTGAGGTTTTCCATGCTGTTAAGCACAATATTTCATATAACAGCTTGGACTGTGCAGTAAAGTTGGCCAGCCAGTTGTACAGTGACTCAGACACTGCAAAGAAACTATCTTGTGGCAGAACCAAGGCTGAAGCCATAGTTGAAAATGTTTTGGGGCCACACTCACTGGAATGCCTCCTGCATGACCTTCAAAAACCAGGTACTTCATTTGCAATTTCATCAGATGCTTCCAACAAGGGGAACATAAAATTATTTCCCCTTGTTGTGAGGTATTTTTCTAAAGAAGAAGGGGTGGTGAATGGCCTTTTGGACTTCTATGAAGACCCTGATGAATCTGCACAGGCTATTTCACAGCAAATTTCCAACATTATGGAAAGGCATTCCTTGCCCTGGAACCATATTTCAGCTTATGGGGCTGATAATGCCAGTGTGAACTATGGGAAGAAATCTGGTGTGTATACCAGATTAAAAGAAAAGTGCCCATCACTCCAGAAAGCTAACTGTCTTGCCCATATTATTCACAATGCAGCCAAAAAAGCTGCAGCAAAACTACCATACGATGTGGAAGCATTTGTTATGAGACTTTTCAGCCACTTTTCTGGTTCTGCCACAAGGACCAGAGACTTGAAAGACTTCTTTGAGTTTTGTGGCATGGAATTTGAGAGTCTGTTAAGACATGTGCCAACAAGGTGGCTGTCACTACTCCCAGCCATTGAAAGAGTAGTGAAAAATCTCCCAGTGCTCCAGTCCTATTTCCTCTCTCAGGGAGAAGAGGAGACCCCCCCGGCAGATATGGTCGTACTTTTCAGGTAACGAGCATGGTGAGAATGAATTGCCTACACTGCCCCAGTACTATCTGCACTTTCTCTGTGCTGTTCTTGTCGATTTTAATGAACACATAAGTACATTAGAAAAATCAGCACTTACTGCCATGGAAACTTATTGTGTAATGGTCTCTCTCAAGCAAAAACTGCAGGCAAGAGCTGAAGGTGCTTTCTTTGGAGGGAAACTTAGGGCACTTATGAGCACATTAGACAGCACTTCTGCTAACAAACTGAAAAGAGACTTTATTGTTTTCTTGGAGACAGCAGTGAAATACCTGGAGCAGTGGTTTGATTATACTGAAAGCAACTACTTGTTTACACTATCTAAATTATCTTTAAATGAGCCCTTTGCCTTCAGTGATTTGCTGAATGTGACCACTGCCCTGAGTCTGCAGGATGTAGATGAAGATTATCTTTTTAGGGACTACTTGGCAATTAGGCCCTCTCTAACAGTTATGTAACACAAGCTTGACCCCAGGAGAGAAGTGGCTGAAGCTTTTCAAAGAAGGGCCTGAACTGACTACACTCTATCCGGTAATTGCTAGGGTTTTATCTATACCACCCTCAAACGCATTTGCAGAAAGAGTTTTTCACTGGTGAAAGGTAAATGGACAGATGTGCGAAACCGATGTAGTGTGGACTTGTTAAAAGCTGAACTCATGATGAGTGTAAATTACCGGATGAAATGTTGTGACTTTTACTCGAATATTATTTCAAATCGGGCCCTTCTTCAAGCCATAAAATCAAATTCAAAATACACTTTTAAAAAAAAGTGATTTATTGTACGTAATTTTGTGTTTTTCTTTGTTTAGCATTAATTTGTACTAGGGTATGTAGTTGTGTTCTTTGCTTTAGCTTTAATTGACAGTCTTAATTTTATACTTGGCTTGTATGTGGTATGTAGATTTTTTAAGTTTTCTTTCTGAATAGCAATGGATGGTTTATGAATTTTACTTTTTAAATAAACAAGTGTATTCCTTTAAAGTTTATTGTTACAACCGATTAGTGTGTGTGCAGTAATAGTTCACTTCATTTAAATGGTTTGAGTTTTCAGTATGCTGTAATGTCACAATGTTGCATCCATAACTAATACTGCATCTCCTTTAACAACTCTGGTGATGTCGTGGTGGGGGTGTGGCCAGTGTCATGTTGGCCACACCCCTATCATGTTGACCACACCCCCATGTCCCACTTTGCCCTTGTTAAAAGGTGGCAACCCTGCAGCCAGAGCTATCCCAAGTTCTAAAGGAAGTGGCCCCACAAAACCCAGGGTATTTATGGGAGTTCAGAAGAGTAAGAAGGGAAAGAGAGGGCAAAGAAAAAAGGGGAGGAAATAGGTAGAGGTAGGAGGGGCAGAAGGCAGCCAACTGGAGAATAGGGCAGTGGTCAGATTCTAGTTTTAGTCAGGGTAGGAAAGATAGAATAGGGGTGAAAACTAGTATGGGGAATATGGCAGAGTGGTTAGAGGGTCTGGAGTGGGACAGGTATAAGAGTAGGGGTTAGAGTGAAGTCAGGCAGTAGTGATTAGATAGAAAGTACGGATCTGCACAGGAAACAGATACTGAAACAGTCAAAGAAAAACAATCAGCTAGGCTGAGTCTAGTGGTAGAATGGAGTAGAAATAGGGCTAAGGGAGTCTCTAGTCAGGAGGTTAGAGGTGGAAAGAAAAAACAAAGGAGAAAGAACTGGAAAGGTGTCAGTGGGCAGTAGAAATGAAGGAAGAAAAAGTAACAGCTAAGAAATGTTTTCTAACCACTTTGGCCACGTGGTTATCAAATGAGAGATTGCTATCAACTTGGGTCCCCAGGTCCCTAATTACTTCTTCTGTACTTAATGGATTACTACCTATGTGGTAATTTGTGGGCACTTTGTTTTTGCCAAAGGGGATGACTATACACATTTTGGCATTTAGCTTGAGGCCATGGCTCTGGCACCAGTTGTCTGTTTCTATGAGGCCCTTTTGGAGGATGCTTGTGTCACCTGGAGAGTCGATTATGGCACCCAGTTTGCAGTCATCTGCGAACTTGGTCAGCCACAGTCCTTCCGTGTTGGCCTGTACCTCCGAGAAATATATACCGAACAAGAGAGGTCCCAGGACTGAGCCTTGTGGGACACCACTTGTAACTGGTTTGGAGTCTGACATGGCTCCAGCAATTCTAACCATGTGGGTTCTGCCCTTGAGCCAGTTTGCAATCCATCTAGTGACATAGGGGTTTATATTTAAGCTGGTGAGCTTATCTATAATTCCCGAGTGGGGTATTGTATCGAAGGCTTTTGCGAGGTCCAGGTAGGCTGTGTGGACCACCTTCCCCTCGTCAATGGCCTTGGTGACTGTTTCAAAGAAATCAACCAGGTTTAAAAGGCAGGATCTGCCCTTAACAAAGCTGAACTGGGTAGGATCCAGTGTCTGTAGGTCCCCAATATCTTTATTTATGAGGTCCATGATGATCCTTTCCATAGCTTTGCAGACCAAGCTAGTCAGGCTTATGGGGCGATAGTTTCCAGGATCCGTTGAGGCACCACCTTTATGGAGAGGGACCACTGTTGCTGTACGCCACTCTTTGGGCACATATCCTGTAGTAAGGCTGAGATTGAACAGTAGTTTTATGTTTGGGTTTAGCTCTTCTTAGAGTTCATGTAGGATGCAGCCCGGGACACCGTCTTGTCCAATTGATGCTGTGTTTTTTGCTTTGGAGAGGGCGGCTCTTACCTAAGCATCTGAGATGTCAGGGGGGCAGCACTCTGCTGAGATAGATATTTGCCCTTTTGGTGGGGAGGGGGGGGGAGTTTACGCTGAACCTGTCAGCTAGGATGTAGGCAATGTCTGTGGGTTTGGTGTATTTTTTGTCATTTTGGACTAATTCTGAGCATATCTGGGAATTACCACCCAGGTTCCTAACATAACTAAAGAAAGCCTTGTGATTATCCTTAGTGTCCTGTGCAATTTTTCTCTCGAAGCTGGCCTTAGACAATTTTATGAGTGCCCGTAGTTTTTTGCTAATACTGATCAGTGATGCCTTCCCTTTTTGGGATTTTGATCTATCATTTAGTAGCCTCCTCCTTCTATTGTATAGTTTGTTTATGGCTGGGGTCCACCAGACAGGATGTCTGCCTTTGGAGGATTGGGTCTTGGTTTTATTTGGGATCGCATGATCCATGCATTCCTGAAGGTGTTCATAGAATGTGTTTATAAAGGATTCTGCGGTCTGGGCCATATTTTCCACAGGCCCGGGGGCTTTGAAGGAAGAATTCCACCTCGGTTTTGAGGAGTGTGAAATTTGCTTTAGAGAAGTTTTTCACTGTGGTTTTCTGGGCAGGGGGTGGGGTTGGGATGTGAATATCCAGTGAGATTAGTTTATGGTCTGATCTTACCAGTGAGGGATACACTTCTGGTCTGGAGCATAGAGTCCCCATGTTGGTGATGATCAGGTCCAGTATGTTTTCCCCTCTTGGGGGAGTGGTAACAAGTTGTTCCATAGCATTTGAGTTTATAAATTCTAGAAACCTTTGGGCTAGGGTGTTGGAGCTAGAGTAATGCTCCTAGTCTATGTTTGGGTAGTTGAAGTCGCCCAATATAATGGTGTTTGGAGAGACCTTCATATTTTCCAATGTTCTCAGGAAGGCCAAGTGGGGTTCCTGGGTTTGGGAGGGTGGTCTGTAGCAGGCTATAAACTGGAAGGCAGTTTTACCCACTGCTAGTTGCACATGGATAGTCTCTGATGCATCGTGCTTTGCCACCAACCTGGAGGTGTGGGTATCTTTGATGAATATTGATACTCCCCCTCCTTTTGTGGTTCGGTCCAAGTTTTGGGGCCGAAAAGCATGGTATGAGGTATAACCTGGCAGTGCTGGGGTGCTCTCAGGAGCCCGGAACCAGGTTTCTGTTACTGCACAGATATCGATGTTCTCCATGCTAAGGAGAGTTTCGAGTGCGTGCATCTTGAGGTTTAGACTTCTGGCGTTGAGTAGCATTACTCTTAGTTTGTTATCCCTTGTGATACCTATGGAGGTGGGTTTGTCTTTTGAGCCTTGCCTAAAAAAGACACTATGGGGGTAGCAAGAGCCTTTGCCAATATCCGAAAGCCCAGGGGTGACAGGTGCAAGCCGTCCCTAGCGAAGCATCATGGCTTGTCGAGCATATCATCCCAAGCTGACAGGCATTGGATCCCCTTTGAATGACACCAGTACTTAAGCCAATTGTTGAAATTGATCATCTTGTCTTCATATTGTGGCATCATTCTTGGTGAGGGTAAGATGCTACTCAAGGTCAGGGTCATACCGGCCTGGGCTACATGCTCAGAGAGCTCCTCTATGTCTCTTTTCATGTAGTCCAGGGAGGTACGTCTCAGGTCATTCACACCAGCAAGGACAATGACTGAGTCATATTTGTACTTGCCTTGGAGTGACCTGAGTGCTTGTGTTATGTGGCAGATCCTAGCGCCCGACAGGCTGCTCACCGTGACCCTCTCCTTGTTCAGCCTGGTGAGCGGGACGTCAGTGTGCCTGACGATAGAGTCACCTATTACAAGTGTATCAGGTGTGTTGTTTAGTCTTAAGGGCTGTGACTGTTCGCACACTGGCTTTATGAGATATGTGTTGCACGTGTTTTGTTTTGGGGTAGCGTTGCTTGGGTGTCTGCTTTGGAGGTCTCTGCTGCTTAGGCAGATCTTTATTTAGAGCCTCTGAGTATGTTTTTGTGTGATTATGTGTTTGGTTTGCTGTCGTGGTAGGTCTATGTGAGACTGGAATTGTAGTGAGTGTGGTTTCCTTCTCCTCCTGACTGGTTATGCCAGTACTGAGTTGAGAGAGCTTAGCCTCCAGTTTGGCTATATGGTTGCATCTCTCACATGTGTTGGAATTTGTTGGGAGGAGGAGAGGGTTGTCTGTGTACATGAGGCAGTTGTAACATTGCCTCAAGATTCCCAGATTCACCAGCTGGACCGGAGAGGAGATTAGTCATTTTAAACTATCTACACATCTGATGACGTCTACTGTGATGAAAACGCATTTCTTGGGAGCGTTTATGTGCTTTTAATCTTTGTTTTATTAATCGTTGTTTTATTTTGTTTTCTCACCCTGTTATTTAATAAATTGGATTTTCTGGAGTGCTTGGGGTTACCGGAGTATCTTTTTTACTGATTATTGGGTCCTCGCATTTGCACTTTGCTCTGTTTGTCTCAATCTTTAGAAAAGGGTAGGATCAAACTACATAGGGAAAAATGGGAATAGTGGAAACAATACAAACGGGAGGAATGAGGTTTAAAAGAAAACAGGACTTAAATCAGCTATGTAATGTCTGAGTGAAAATGATTGGGTAGGTTATATATGATGTATAATGTTTTCAACTGGGAGCGTTGTTTGTGATATAAAATACTTGCAACTAGGATTGTGTTGGTGTGGTTTGTTTTCATTTATATAAAAGTATGATTGCCTATGTCATAAGTAATGGTTTAATAAAGATGTTTCTTGTTTAAAAAAGAGCAGGAATTTAATATTTTATGTAATGTTGCTTAGGTTATATGATATATAGCAATAAATGTGAAGTATAATGTTTGTAAACATGTACTTGTTAATAGAGTTTGATTACTTTTATATCAATGTACATTTGGCTATGTCACGTGATAAATCAATAAAGGTATTTAAAAGATAAAAAATCATGGACTGAAACTAAATGTGAAAAAATGCGTTATTGTATCCTTTGGGAAGTCAGCTATCCCAGGAAATTACCATATTGACAATATGCTCCTAGAAGTTGATTCAGTTGTTTGGGATTTGAGAAATTGCATAGAAAGAGACCTAGCTTTTGACCAACATGTGTCTATTGTTGTAAAAAAAGTCTTCTATATTGCACAGCTTATAAACAAAGGGATTGTGTCTAGATCTAGGGATGTTACTGTCTACCTTTAGTCAGCCTTCATTAGGCCAATCATTGATTATAATTCCCCCTTAGACATGTATCTGTCCAGACAAATGCAACAACTGGAATGCCCACAGAGATCCCTTACTAAACAGATACAAGGCCTAAACAGCATGAGCTACATGGACTGGCTCAAAGCCCTGTCACTATACTTTGCATCCTATGGACTGCTAAGAGGTGACCTGTGTCATACAAGGCATCCTCCAACCTATTACTGATGGATTTACTGCACATCAGCAAGTCAAATGTCATTAGAAATACTCAGTATAGGGATCTAAACCTCTTCTGCAATATCAATAGAACTATTTAGAGGGACAGGTATATTTCATAAAGGATACTGTTGCAATGGAACAGACTCCCCATTCACATAAAACAATGTTCATCCTTGTCCATTTTCAAATGCAACTTAGATCTATGAATGGGAAACAAGAAATGTACCATAGGACGTCTCCCTGCAGTACTAATGGACAGATGAAGCACCTAAGTGCTTTATCCTATGCATAGGTCTCCTCAAATTATCTATGGCATGATCCCAGTTATTTTCATTAGGGGTAATATGTAATTATCGACCATACCAATGGTAAGACCAATCTATAACCAAATGTGATAGCTTATTTTGAGCACAAAAAGAGGAATTAGCTAGGTGTAAAATGACCCACAAGGGCAGCTAGCCTAGTACTTAACTATGAACCTATGAAAGCTCTAAGATCAATTACCAGTCTGGGCTATAATTAGTTATATTAGCCTTATGTAACACATCCTTGCCAGGGCCCCTATGCAACCAGACAAAATCACCTCTTAGCACAGCACACTCCCCTAGAATAGTACAGGATAGAGAATCTGTTATTCCATGTATAACTCAGAATATCTGCAGTTTTAGGGGTGGCATGTAATAGTGTAGTATACCTTTAAGATATACCCATGAGGCCAGTGGGTATGGAGGATGTCATGAGGCTCTGTCTTACCTTACATTTGCTGCTTTGCTCATAAATATTATGGATCCATCCAAACTGCCTGCTAAGTGTCTGAATTTTGCCATTAACTCTGAAATATTATGCTAGGATTATTAGAATCGACATCACAGTGGCCTTCTGATGATGTAATTTTTGCTGATCTGAAATTACTTTGATGACGTACAGTAGTTAAACCCTACAGACTTCTCTCTCAATAAATGATTTAATATTTACTCACCCAACCACATATGTGTAGAAAAGGTTGCAACTATTCTTCATTTAGCATCAGTCAAGGTCCTTGCTTTTCCATAGTTATAAAATAAATCATCTTTGATGTCCATAATCTTTCAGACATATTATATGCTGATGACGTGGTGGTTATTATGGAAGCTCATCAGAATCATGCAATAGTATAGAATACGCACAAAAATGAATGCATGGCATCTGCTATGCCACGAAAATAAAAAAATATATAAAAATAACCACATAATGCTATCCTAATCAAATCATCCAGCACATGTATAAAAACACATACATTTTACAAATGCCTGCTAACCTGGTTGTACCGCACACATTCCTTCATTCATCTCATATGTATTTGTGCAAGAAGGTACTAAGCAAATTGAAAATTGCTGTGATGTCAGCCAAATACTTTCTCCTCAGATCCATCGGGGTATATTGACAATTATTTAATAATTTCACAACAAGAATATGGTCTCCATAATTTTCCATATGATTCTTTTTAACATAATTGTATTATAAACTCTGTTAAAATTTAACTTCATAATGCTATGCAACAATTGTGAACATCAGTGTCTGACTCAACAGAAGCTGCACTTGGTACCTGTATAGAAATGGGGCTTCCAAGTTAAAGGACAGAAAGTAGGTAAGAAATAGCAGAAAGTAATTGTAGGAAGTTTGTCAAACAACTAAATACTAGGAATGAATTACTCATGGAGGAAACTATAAGAACAGGAGGAAGCAAAAAAATTGTTTGGTTTGTGTGGTGAAGACAGGCTTCCATATCTGGGAATATTACCAAAATACAGACTGTCAGGGAAATATAGAGGACTGATAGGTGAGTGGCCACCCTTGGTGGAATATTTGAATGAATTGAGAATGGACAGGGCTATTAAAAAATGATAATTAACCAGACCATTCCCTAACAGCAATGCAATGGAAAAATGCTTGCATACTCAGCTCCATTTTGTGAGTGGTGTCAAAAGGTATAGATTTGCTCTGTTTCACAGAAGTTTCATGATTCTTACATGTATATATTACTATTACAAGTTCCCAGAAATTATCAGATTGGCAGACACTAATCTGAGGATTCAGAAAGAACCCCATCCTTCACATTATGGACTGCATCAAAAAGGTTCTGTTCCAGCAATGCATTATTTTGTGATTCAGAGACACATTAGATGCAGTTAGGAAATACCTCATTAACAGCTAATTTGCATGTCTACTGAATCATCATTAACCACCATGAAAGCAGTTTAACACTTTCCTGCCATAGATAATACTGGTGGCTGATGTATCATGTTAGCACAGACTTTCCCAGCATTCACTCTCACTCACACATACACACACACACACACACACACACACACACACACACACACACACACACACACACACACACACACACACACACACACACACATGCACGACGCAAGACGCAAGCGCACACACACACACACACACACACACACACACACACACACACAGACATGCACGCACGCACACGCCACATACTCCACACCTGTCCCTATTGCAGAACATCTACAATGTCTTCTTTTCCCCCATCCTGGTAATTCACAGATGATTACCATCAGTTCTTAATGCCAGATATTTGAATTTCACACTTCATATCTGTCTGTAAATGCATAGTGGTACAAAAAGTTGCTATCCTAGTGACTTTCTACATTTGTGAGACGAATGCTTAAAATCTGTCTATGATTTTGTCCCACCATTAATTTTGGCTTTTGTCTTGTTGTCTACCACTATGAGATTGAGAGGTGTGCTTAATGTTCCCTAATAAAGAACTGTTGTAGATGTTGCATAATGCCCAAGATCCTCCAAATATGTTAACAGAGGCTCTGCTTCACTAATTAATCAGTTTGTGTAGTAGGTTAACGCTGAAGTTTTATATGCTAATGGTGCAGGGTTCAAACCTCTCTCTCTCTTGCACCCGTTATATTAGACTTTTTTTTTTCACTTATTTTATTCATAACATGTTGTCTAGTGATGGTGCATAGAACTAATATCATCTGTAGGAGGTGTGATGGTACAGGAATGGAATCCCTTTTAGTACCTTTTAAGGCATTCATCTTATAGTACTCTTGGTGTCCAGTGATTCCCCACACCAATTTTCTTTTTTTTTTTAAATAACTGTCTTTCAGGCACAATGGGTAAAGTTTCCCTGGCATCTAATGTCCCTCAACCCAAACATCTTCCAAGTTATCCCTGATGGCTAGTGGTTTCCCCACCCCTGATCAATGTCAGGTTTTGAGTGTCATTACGACATGAAATACCACAGTTATTCCTTCATGACTAGTGTTTCCTCATGACCCAAGTTGTGTTTAAGTGCCTTTCAGACACGTTATTTAGAGTAATCCCTGGTGTTCCTTCCAACCCTAGCTGAAAAATGTATCCCTAGTGGCTAGTTTTTCTCCTCAACTCAATGTTGCAGGCTTTGTCTGTTAATCTAAGGGTATGTGGAAGTAAGACAGGTGCCCAACCCATGCACACACATACACATAGAAACACAAACACAATATATATTCACACATTCATTCCACAAACACAGCCTCCTCCTCACCCAATTACACTCACTGACACACTCATCCATTCACCCATATACACAGACAGACACACACCTGCATAACATATCCTGTCTCTAACTCACTTAAGACTACTTCCCAGGCAGACGCACGCTCATACAAACACTCACACATGCAAACGCCCCCTGAAACTACCTGACCGCTAACCTCCACAGTACTTACCTCTACGGCAATGGATGAACACAGCCTTTTGGCAACTGTTCATTACTGCGAGTGACCAGGGGAGGTCATGCTAATTTATACAGACACGGGATTCTCTGATTCACTCAACTGCATAAATGTATATGACAATATTTTAATATTTAGAGAAATTTTAGACAGTTTGTAGAAAAGTTAAAGGTAAGTTAGTCTAATAAATAGGAATTGTAATATGAAGTGAGGGAAAAACAGGTTTATGGTATATTTAGAGAGAAAGTCAGGGAAAAGATTAAGAATTAGATAGCAGTAAGGAAGTGAAGAAGGGAGGCTAAGCAGATGTAAGGAATGAAAAGGTACTTGTAGACATTTAGGGATAGAATTTATCCTGGTGTTGAGCAAGAACAGAGACAGATTTCAGTTAGGAAGTCTTTCACAGTGGTTTTGAAAGATGGGAGGGAGGGCATAGACCTGTTGAATAAAGGTAAGGAGTTCCAGGCCTTAGCAACCTTGTACAAGTACAGACAATGCCCAGCAGATTTGCTAGGTTTGTAGACAGACAGCAGTTTTTGGTCACTGGAATATAATGACTAATTGGGAATATAGTTGTGTAGAATATTTTTTAGTGCTGGACAGGCAGATGAATGCTGAATAATTTTATATGTGGTAAGAAGTTGTGTATATGTTAGTTGATGTGGCAGTTCTAACCAATGTAGGCTTTTCAGTGCTATACAGGGAAGGGTTCTGAAAGGGCTACGTGCTGCAAATTTAGCAACTTTCTTATAGCATTGTTCAGGTTTTACTTTTTGTGAACCCTGGGTATTAGTAAGGATGGGAGTGCCATAAGGAAGAGTGTGGAGGAGATAAGTAGTGGCAAGTTTAGTTTTAGTTGCATTGTTGAAAAAAATTTTGACTCTAAAGCATCCATAGTTTTTGATGATTTTTTTTTATGCGATTTTGTATATGCAGGTCAAATGTAAGATTATCAACCACTATCACCCTCTAATAGTTTGCTATGAGAAGTGACTTCAATGGTTGTATTATCAAGAGAGAGGACTTTAAATTTTGTTTTTACAGGAGAAAGGGAGTTGGGGAAAAAGCAGTAGTTTAGTCTTTTTTGGACTAAGCATGAGTTGTAAGTTATGAATCCATGTTTCAGTGGCTGTTAAAGCTAATTTTGGAGATGTACCATGTTGTCAAATGTGCAAATGAGAGTGGAATCATCTGCGTATTGTATTAGGGTGGCCTGTTGTTTGGAAGTATAGAGGGTGTTGGTGAAAATGTTAAGGAAGAGGAGACCAAGGATAGAGCCTTGCGGTACACCAGTGGTGACTGGGAGGTAAGGAGAGAGTGCGGTGTGTTATTTTATTGACAGACACTTATTGGGCAGGTAGATTTTGAACCACAGAAGGGTTGGCTGAGACAGACCAAATGAAGACATTTGAAGTAGAGGTTTGCTGTGACAAACTGTGTTGAAGGCTTTAGACAAGTCTAGAAATAAGGAAGAAACCAATTTGCCATCATCCCTTGCTTAATTGACAGTATCTATACAGGTCAGATGGGATGGGCAGTGTTAATACTATGAGAAGTACAGAAGCCATGCTGTTTAGGGGGATAGGAGTTCTTGCAGGAGATAGTCTAGCAATTGTTTTTCAATGCATTTTTCTAGTATTTTGTTGAGGAGAGAGATTGATATAGGTCTAAAGCTATTAATGTCTGTTGAACTTCCTCCTTTGTGCAGAGTGATAATGTCTAACTTTTTCCACAGAGAGGGAATATGGTATTCCTGGATTGACCTATTTATAAGGATTGAGACAGGCTCTATAATGCTACTGGCTGATATTTTTAACTACTCACTTGGAAGGTCATCACCTGAAGATCACTGTTTAATTTTGTTTAAGAGTAGCTTTATATAGGATGTGGGCACAGGTTTAAAATGGTGATTTGTGGCTTGTGGGCAGGGCTGAGATTAGATGTTGAGAAATCCTTGGTTAGAGATGCTATACTGTCTATAAAATAAGAGTTGAACTGTATTGCAGTTTTGAGTGGTGAGTTATCAGAAGAGGGGTTTGGGTTAAATTTTTGGCCGGGATGTAAGATTGCTTTAATGCATATCCAAAATTTGTTAGGGTTCTGTTTAGCATTATTCTGAAAGTTATTATAGTATAGTTTTTTGTCTTCATTTATTTGCTTTTTAGTATAATTGCAAAGTATTCTGAAGTTTTCAAGATAACAAGGTGTTTTATATTCTTGCCATTCGTTCCATGCATTTTCTCTATCCTGCATTATCATTCTACTCTTTTTGGATAGCCGAATCACATTAATTCCTTTTAGTCTCTTCTTTCTAGGAGGTGCAAGGCTATTTAGGATATTTAGAGAAGTTATATTGAGTTATTCCATGGTGGTACAGCGGTAGCGTTGTTACCTCACAGCAAGAGGTTCTCCTGTTCGATTCTCAGCTTGGCTTGGGAGTGCCTTCTGTGTGGAGTCTGCATGTCCTCCCCGCGGTTGGGTAGCGTTCGAAAGACATGCGAGTGTAAATGGGCATGCCTTCGTTGAATGTTGGGCATCGAGCTGGCACCTCGGTGTTTCATAAAAATCTACTGCCAATCATTAGTGGACCGGAGTTGCACTGTGGTGACCCCTCACCGGGAAAAAGCCGAAAGACAAACAACAAGAGAAGTTATATTGAATTTAATTACAGCATTGTGCAAGGGGAGGGTTTTTAGTAAGTTCCAGTTAATAGATGATAGTGTAGTAATGAACATTTCTGGGTGAAACATGGAAAGGTTACATGCTGTTTTATAAATATGCTGTTTAACTGGATGTGTGAGATGTCTAATCATATAGAGAGGAAGATGACCACTGAGAAAGTCTAACTGTGTACCTGTGATGGAGTATTTGCTAGGGTCTGATACCGGGATACAGTCTAAAAGACAATTTGATGTCTTGCTATAATGTGTGGGACTATTAATTAGTTGTGTGAAACCATGTAAGCTCATGCCAGAGCTTCATCTGCTTCCATTTAAAGCAAATACATAACTCACACTGGATGCCTTTATCTGCAGCTCAGCAGTAATTCTACTGCACAGTTATAACATTCCTTACATAATTCCTTTGATGTAGTTGAAATCCATTTATTACCATACCACTCTGAAACAGCTCTGAAATTGGGTTTCACACAGTTCACCTTTGGAATACCAACTTCATGATGTTTAGTTATGGATTGCCAAACACACATCTATTGCAGTCGTGATGAAATAATTTTGGCATCTGCTTGCACTAAATTCCATTATTTGTATATTCCATACAAATCTTATCTATGATTCAGTCACAAGGCTCTTTGAAATAATACCTTCACCCTCATTATCTTATTATTAAACATGCATTTTTAAATGACATAAACAGATGACATACAGAACATATACAACAAGATTTAAATTAACTACTACACAATATATACAGTATACTGTTGGCTGCACAGTTACAAGTTATACTGAAATAGGTTTTGCATCTACTTGCATACTATATAAATAGGTGTCCCGACTTTTTCCAGTTTCCCATCCAATTGTCCAAGTTGCACAGTTGGGTTAGGGAGGATCTCTGCTTCACATGGATGGGGAGCCTGTTCCATAGACAGGGTAGTCTCTCGGATACATACCTATCTCTCCAGCAGGTCCTAATTATATTACAGGCAAGGTTTAAGTCTTTAGAATGGGTAATTCTGGTACTGTTTGCTTTGTGGATATGCAGGAGGTCCATCAGAGCGGGGTCTGACAATGCCCTGTATGCCAGGCATAGATCTCCCTTCAAATGCCTGTAGGAGACAGAATACAGTGATAGGGCCTTGAGACGGTCAGCATAGGACATATTACTTACGCCCTGTATTCTTTTAGTGAGGAACCTCTGTTGACATTCCAGTTGTTGGCTATGCCTGTTAGGTACATACCAAAGGGAGCATTGTACTCAATGATAGGTCTGATGAGTGCAGATACAGTGGAATAATGACTTCCTTGGACTTAGATGCCATACCTTTGTTTATAAGTTGCACAACATGGAATTGATTTCCTCACCACTGTAGACACGTGATGATCATAAGCTAGATTACTATCTATGTGTGTCCTTAAGTCCCTGACTACTGGGTCAACTCTAAGGGCTGTGTTGTCAATATGACAGTTACCAGGGATGGATGACTTCCCAAAGGATACTATTATGCATTTCTTGGCATTTAGTTTTAGTCCATGGCTCTGACACCGGTTGTTTGTCTGTGTCAGCCCCTCCTGGAGGACATTTGTGTCAGTATGAGATTCAATGACAGCTCCTAATTTGCAATCATCTGCAAATTTAGTCAGCCAGAGACCACTGACATTGGCCTTAACTTCTGAGAAGTAAATGCCAAAAAGGAGTGGTCCAAGGACTGATCCCTGAGGGACTCTTGTCAGACATTCGGGATGCATGGCTAGGCTTAAAAAGGCCCTTGTGATCGTTAGCCTAGTAAATACTTATGAACCTATGAACCTCAGGTATATAACAGTCAAGGTAAAACAGTTTTGGCAGTTATTTACACACTGAATACCCCTGTCTATAAATTCCACAATGACCTTATAATTCAGTTGCAAAATTCTTTGAAATAATATCTTCAGCATAATTAATTTACTACCATTGAACATACATTTGTTAAACTGTGTAACAGAGATTACATATCAGTAAATATATAGCAAACACTGAAACACCAAATTCACAAGTACAGTGCACCATTAATGACACAGTTGCAATAGTCATGGTGAAACACTTTTGTTAACTGCTTGTACAGTATACAAGTTTGCAATGTCCCAGGTCTGGCACTGTTATAAATTAAGTTCACACCTGCTTCAAAATTGTATAAATAGCCCTTTATATAGGGTGGAACATAATTCTCTGGATATAGTAAAACATCCAGCTATCACTCCTTAAACATAATGATTAACAAAAATGTATTTTGTTTCTTCTGCGTAGCCTTCCCAAAGCCCAAGTATGTACCGCAAACTAAACATCACGTCTTCTAAACTTTTTGTTGTTTCTTTGACATTCCGTATGACAATTTATGTATCCTCAATGGAACCCTGCTACAGTGGCCAGCCTTCTTCTTGGTTATTCTGACTATAGATTTCTCATTCCAAGTTTGTTATTTTGGCTGGCATTTCTATTTTTTCAGCCATCATCACAACACTGTAACCTTTCCCTGCTCATTCAACACCACTTGCATTGCACTACTTTTCTAAGCACTAAAAATATAACTTAAATTAACCTCACAACATGGACTGGACAGGGGAGACATGCAATCTCCTCAAGCACGGCTGGACTTCTGTACTTGTGATGTTTTTGATGTCTGGTTTTGCTTCCTTAAATTTGACATGCACTGATGACACTTATGTACTTCAAAGTGGCACATCTCAATAAAACTGGAAAAATGCAGATATCACTAGTATCTTGCATCACAATGGATGTACTTGTGTCATGTTACCTCTCAGAAATGTCTAACCCAGCATAATATTAAAGTAATACAGACTATGTCACTATGAATGGTTCATAATTCAGTGCATTGCATAATCTCTACTGGGATGGTGCACGTCCTATACATGCACTTTTGGTATTAACTTCTTCCTGCCAAAACATATCATAATGCGTTGTGCATCCTGCCTTGTCAATGCTGCAGCTAAGACTGAAAAAAGGCACTGCTTAGCTGACCAAACTAACATAAACGACTATTAATGTTCTATATGATTTCAGATAGGAACAACATAAATGGTGGCACTTCAGGTAACTTAGTGGAGACCATCATACTTATGCAGCGATAAAATGACAATTTTAAGATATAAACATTAACTGATTCTGTATGGAGTTATCAAAGCATATGAAGCTATAATACTTTGACTCTTGAGGAGAAGCCTCCTCAGATCTCCCAGTATTTATTATGCAGTCATTAACCTGGGGAGTGCTGTAGACTGCCCTGGAGGCCTTTGAAAATACAAGACTTTGTGGCATAAGGTCTGGGAAAAGAATGTCTTAGAGACAATCTAGTTATTCGATTAATGAAAACTGTTCCATCTAGGCACCAGAACAGCTGTTTGGACCCACGACAGCTTGAAAGACTGAAGACTGAGAATCTCAGAATTTCTTATTATTTAGTTGCAGTGCATAGCAGAAAAGAACTGCTGGGGGACAATTCTTGTACTTGTCTCACCTCTTTTTTTATAGATTTTATAGTACCAGTTGGATTTTGTCTTCCTATTTGAGCCCACAGCACAGGAACAACACTAACCTAAAGTTATTTGCCTTTAGATCTACACTTGACTACAGTATCATTGATTGAGCTTGTCATTATCCTGTTTACATACAGTTGTAAAGACCATGAATTATCTTAAAAAAGAAAGTCAGGCTTTTTATCTGCTGTTTAATAAACACTACAGCTTACCTTTTGTGCAAAACTGACAGATTTAAATGCTGTACACTTTGTATCAAGGTTGTTAGTTTGACCTTTTCTTCCTTACAGCAGCATTACAAATGGTTCATAGGTATTTACTTGGCATGCTGTTCAGGAGACCATTGACGAGCCTGGCCGAATTTCCCAGTTGCTGCAAAACACTATCTCCTTTCCCGTACCACATACTCCCTCATATCAAATTCAAGATCATTTATCTTTTGCATCAGTTACTCCCAAAGAAGGAAGCACAGTGGGTCCCTGACAACCAAAAACGGCCAGGGTCCTACATGAGACTGACAGCATATTAAGGCCAGTATTCTACTTATCAAATCTCAGTGAGACTGAAATGTCTGAGTTTTCAAATCTCACCTTATTACAAATGATATTACGTAAATTACAGTTTGAAGAAAATATACATTAATTCTAAATTCTAAATATGTAACTAATTTTACAATAAAAGGCCACTGCTATTTTTTCACTTGTTAACCAGGTAAGCACACTGGACATAAATGTCCCTTTTCAGGGGTAACCCAGTAGCACTGTCTGGTTAAGTCACTTGCTTAGAGTCGAAACAGCAGACAAATGGAAGCTGAGGGAATAAAACACTGGGCTATTGGAAGCACCTAGATAACAATGCAGGGTATTAATACACTGTACTAACTGTTACATTCCAAGGAAAATACACAAACACCACAGAGTCCACTGAGCTCTCACAGCCACTTTAATGCCACGTAAAATAATAAAACAACACTCTTAAAAAAACATAAATACAAGCGCTTTCCTGCCGCTAAATCAGGACTTCTTCAGAAACACATGAAACCACCTTTCCTTCTTTTAAATTACTATCCCATGTGGTCATGTGATCCTCAGAGTTCTGGCCCCCATTTAATTTTAATTAAAGGTATAGGTTCCATTCAGATACCATTCTCCCTTCCACTTGGTATTTAAATAAAATGTCATACATTCCCCTATGTTTTATCTAAAATCTAAAAATTCGAAATATATTACAATCAGTTACATCCTTACAATAGCCATGTAGATGTCAACATATGTATATATCACAGTTATTAAAACTTAGAATATTAGAAAAAAATGTGATGATAAAATATTACATTTACAAAGTTAACTTCCTCCTCCATTCAATATTCTTCACCTCTCCAAAGCTTTTATTCTAAGGACACTTGTTATTGAGCAATGGCCAGCTACCAGTGTTCAGGAATTGTTGCCATTGTTGCCATTGTAGTTCCCCTCTTTCTAGCTTAAGACTCCAAGGGCCCCCTCTAATACCTTGGTTGACCTTTTCCAATACTGTAAATTTAAATACATGGTCTGGCCTACCCTGCATATGTTTCCACAAGGCGAAGCTAGCGAGCTGGACAGCGGGATCATTAATGATGTTGATTATAGGAGATATAAGTTTGATCACACAAGAATTTTTTCTAGTATTGATGCACAACTGGTGCAGATGAAGAACCAGAAAGCCACTAAAATTATAAGGGACAAAATTGCATACAGCAACGGTACAGCATACCCAGACCCACCCCTTTCTCAGATTTGGGGGAGAAAACAATTTGGAACTCATAATTAAGTTCACACTAATTCAAGGGCACAAATAACAACAAATCCTATGGTCAACAAAAACGGGAACATTAATGTCCCAAATCAGGGCATTCAAGAACAACTTCCTTTTCAGAACTACAATCAAAAATTTCCACCATTAAGACGGTCCGAAAGAATAAAGGAGAAAAACAACAGGAATCAATGGGGTATAACGAACCAATACAAAGCTCAGTACCAGCCCCCAAGAGGGAACCTATGGAATGGGAAGATACTGGCCCATTGATTGACAGTCCTCTTGTTCAGGAACAGGAGAGATTCACAGACACAGAATTTTTAATGGAGAGGTGTATGGAAAATGTAGTGGGAGTTAGACAGATGTCCCGTCATGAGGATAATAACCAATACAGAAGGTGACTTCAACCTATATAATTTTACTGAACTTGGTTTTGACATTGAGACAGCTAACCTATTGGCTAAAGGAATGATGTTTGTTCCTTCTTCCTCAACAAGTTGGGTAAATGTATTGATTGACTTAAAGCAATATGTGAGAAAGCTGAACTTTGCATTTATGTTTCATAATGTTAACCCTTTAGTATCTGGTTTAGATACAGCAAGTACATTTAACCCACCTTTGCACCCCACCCTACAGCTTTATGAAAAAGTATGTGATGTGGACATAAGAGCTATGATGGGAAATAGTAGAATGATTAAAGGTAAAAAGAAGGAAAATTTAACTAGGGCTGAGCGGGATTATTTGGAAGAATTGAGAGCTTTAAATATTAGAATAATAAAGCCTGATAAGGGGGAAGGTATGGTTATAACGGATACAATGGACTACAATGTGAGAATGAAAACTATTCTGGAACAGGAAGTTTATGAACCAGTATCTAGAAATGAATTAAACAGAACACACTGGAAGATATACTTAGAACTGAAAGATTTATTTATAGAAGGGTCAGTTACTTTAGAGGAATATAATTACTTAAAATATTTTATATCCCACTATTCCAACACTTGTTGGTGTAACTAAAATCCATAAATGTTTGGAGAATTCCCCAATGCATCCGATAGTAAATGGTAGGGGTTCTATTACAGTGGATTGTGCAAAGTTTATGGACTTTAATTTGAAGCATTTATCAGAAGATGAGAAACAAATTTGCAAGGAATCGTGGAGTTTTTTAGAGAGAATAAGGGAAACAGAATTTAATGAAAATGACACCTTAATAATGGTAGATGTTAAAGATCTCTACACCATGCTCAAATTCCTTTTTACATTATACTAGTAACCACACAATGGCTCAGAAATGGGCAGTAGTGAAAGGGCAATCTGTAAGAGCAGCCAAGATGATTACAAAGGAAGAGCATTTTTTGGAGGAATGCAAATTGTTAAGGGGTATATTTGAGAGAAGGGGTTACCCATTAAAACTGGTGGGTGAATTACTCAATGAAGTGATGAACAAAAGAGTCAGGGGTTATTTTAAACCAATCCTACCCTTAGTAGAAACACAGGAAGGGGAGGTGACAAATGTACAAGGACGGGAACAGAGCAAAAGTAATTTTAATCATGCATATATTACCGCCTTTCCATGGAGAGTCATCGCACAAAGAGAATATTACAAAAAATTGGTTGATTATTATGGAGGAAGAAATGTGTAGGAATATACTGGAGGAAAGCCCAAGAATAGTTTACCATAATGGAATTACCCTGAAACAGTTGCTGGAGAAACCTAAACACTTAAACCAACCAAAAAACACTGTTAGCTTCTTAACATTTACTTCTGAGAAAAGTTTTGTTGAAATTAGTTATTTGGATGTTCTTATAACTAAGGATCTTTGAAATATGAAATGTGAATCTAACAATTTTAGGGAAAAAATAACATTTTCTAATAGGTATTTACATTTTGGGAAAAGTTAGCCCTTATGACAAAAGAAAACTCTGGTTAAAGATGAGATGGATTAACAGATGTGGCGGTGTGGATATTGTAAACACATTCAGGAGTCACAATATGTGCAGATAAGAGAGAAAAGAATTAAAATGGGGGGGATAAATATGACTGTGTCAGTAAGGGGGTGGTATATGTGGCTATTTGCCAAAAATGCCCAGCATTTTATATCAGGAAAACTGAGCGCCCCCGAAAGAAAGAATATACAAGCATTTATATGATATCAGGAAAGGAAAAACAACAAATGCCTTGTGGAAACATATACAGGGTAGGCTAGACCATGTATTTAAATTTACAGTATTGGAAAAGGTCAACCACGGTATTAGAGAGGGCCTTTGGAGTCTTAAGCTAGAAAGAGCAGAACTACAATGGCAACTATTCCTGAACGCTGGTAGCTTGCCTGGACTAAATGAACACTGCTCAATAACAAGTGTGCTAAGACTAAAAGCTTTGGAGAGGTGAAAAATATGAAATGGAGGAGGAAGTTAACTTTGTAATTTTAATAATTTATCATTACATTTTTTCTAATCTTCTAAGTTTTAATAACTGTCATATATACATATGTTGACATCTACATAGCTATTGCAAGGATGTAATTGATTGTAATGTATTTTGAATTTTTAGCTTTTAGATAAAACATAGGGGAATGTATGACATTTTATTTAAATACCAAGTGGAAGGGAGAACGGTATCTGAATGGAACCTATATCTTTAATTAAAATTAAATGGGGGCCAGAACTCTGAGGATCACATGACCATATAGGATAATAATTTAAAAGAAGAAAAGGTGGTTTCATCTGTTTCTGAAGAAGTCCTGATTTAGCGGGACAAAAGCGCTTGTATTTATGTTTTTTAAGAGTGTTGTTTTATTACTTTACGTGACATTAAAGTGGCTGTGAGAGCTCAGCGGACTCTGTGACATTTGTGTATCTTCTTTGGTTTGTTTTTGTCATGGACCCTCTTCTAACTGTTGCATTACTATTAACACAACTGCAAGGCTGTAAACTAAGCATCATTATCACTATGTTGTTCCTTGATTGACTGACAGGATGTAAGCTAGTCGGTCAAAAGCAGTTATGCTAACAAAAAATGTCCCCTGACAGGAAGCATGCCTCTATACTCTGAATCCCCCTTGGTTTACTGTGCAAGCTGTACATGGCTGTGTGGACTCAGTAGGCTCACACTCCATAGGGTAAATATCTAGCACTCTCACTAGGTGTCACCCACTTGGAAATCCAGAACCAACTCCCTTCCTGCTGGATTTGTAAACCAACAACAGATGTTCTTTCCCATCCTCATCTGCCCATTTCTCCAGGCACCCGAGATGTCATTCAAACTTAGATCACCTGCGATGTAGTCAGGGCTTTATTTCTCTGCCTCACAGAGCTAGCTCATAGACCAGCATTCTTAGTCACTGTCATTGTGTTTCATTTATTCTATTATGAGTCACACCTATGATATGTCATATTATGGGGGCACAAACGTCACTTGTGGATGAAAGAAATGTAGACTGAAAAGCAAAATACATAAGTATGACAGTACCTATCCAGGCCTTTAGAGATATAACAGATAGCAAAATGATACTAAATACTTAGAGCTTGTCAGATATTAGTACTGAAGGAAGTTTAAGACACTTTACATTTTTTTCAACATTGTGGTAAAAATTTTCATTCAAACTGAAGAAATTTTCCATTACATATGACCTAAAATTTCTAACGAATCCTGGACCTTATCTTCCCTAACTTTACACACAGCTATGTTGCTGTTCTTTATAACTTCCTATATGGTCTTGAAGTAGGGATGAATATATCAAGACACTGGGGTTTTGTTTGCCTTTTAAACTAAGACACTATGTTAGAAATGCAACAAATACTTATTTCTGCAGATATGACTAAGTGTCCATGAATTCTTTGTTAGTTGAGACTGCTGTGGTAGAGATAGGTCTTTTGTTCATATTGGATTACAATATAGCTTTGGAATAGGGAATACAATTATAACTTTGGATCAGACAATTGCATTTATGAACATATATCATACCCATATTTTTACCATATTTATGCAGTGACTAGGACATGCAAAAAAATCCCATTCTAAGAAGCTTTGTGTTTTATGAAGATCTTGAACAAAAATGTGCTCAGTTGAGGTGTTTTGTTCTTAACCACTCTACAAAAGATTTTAAAAATGTCATAAATTCAATGAAGTTGTTGTTTTATGCCTGTTTCTATAAATTTCATTGTGTGTGTGTGTGTCCACTGGATTCCATCCTGCCATTAAACTGCATTCATCCATTCCTACCCACTGACATTGCAGGTCCAGAAATGGAGACAGTCTTTTGAGCTAAAGGAGAGATAAATATTAGCACATTTTCCATCAGTGATGAATGCAACCTGAGGTGTGTAAAACTAAAAAAAGTAGGTGGGCCATTAGCACTTTTCTTCTGACCACATATATTTTTGTGTTTTCTAGTACAGTAGATGTACCTTGAAATATGACTGCATCATTCCTACAGCATATTAGTAGAGTTAATGACAGGGACAAAAATGAATACCCAGACTGTAGGGAGTAAGGGAATAGGGATGTAATGGAGGCCAGTTTTATACCTCCCTTATGTGGAGGGTATTACATGTCTACAGTTTGGGCGGCCATGGTGGTGCAGTGGTTAGCATTGCCACCTCACAGCAAGAGGTTCTCCGGTTCGATCCTCGGCTGGGGTGCCTTCTGTGCGGAGTCTGCATGTCCTCCCTGTGGTCGCGTGGGTTTCCTCCGGGTGCTCCGGTTTCCTCCCACATCCCAAAGACATGCTACAGGTGGATTGGACACTCTAAATTGGCCCTAGGTGTGCGTGTGAGTGTGCCTTCTCTGGAAGGTTGGGCGCCGGGCTGGCATCTCGACACCGTAAAACTCCACTGCCATTCAATGTGCGGACAGGTGATCCGCTGTGGCGACCCCTAACCGGGATAAAGCCGAAAGAAAAAGAAGAAGAAGAAGATTACATGTCTACAGTTTAACAAGGGTTACTGAGCAGGTAAAAAAAGATGCAGCTGTTGGCATGAATCTAGTCTCCTTCATGCCCTTTTACATAGATACCGTTATGGGTAACCAAATCCTGCAACTAGTTGGGTTTTGGAATATTTATCTGTTGTGAAAAGTTGTGTAGAAATAACCCATGCAGAACACAGATGTTTTCTTGATAGGTGAAGAAATTTTAACCAGGCTGTTGCTGCACCAAAAATAATGCTGATGATCAAACTGTTGTCTTTAGTCAAAATTTGATACAGGAATGCTTGTAGACTCCAACATTTGACCTTATATCAACTCTTAAGTGGCACTGCATGTCTGCAGCAGCTGTGCCATCTGCTCCTTACAAAAGGGATAATCTTAGAAACTGACACTGCTGTTTTGATTAATTATTAATTAGTTAATTAATTCATGAATTAATTAAATTAATTTCATTCTTGTTGTTAAATGCAGCTGTTTCCCACTGCCTCCAGAAGTGTCACCAATAAAAAAAATTAAACCAAATGAAGCAAAGGACCCTGTAGTGGAGATTAGTCCAGCACAATGAAAGTAGATATGGTGGAGCAGTGGTTAGCATTGCCACCTCACAGCAAGAGGTTTGATCCTCGGCTGGGGTGCCTTCTTTGCAGAATCTGCATGTCCTCCCTGTGGTCGCGTGGGTTTCCTCTGGGTGCTCCAGTTTCCACCCACATCCCAAAGACATGCTGTAGGTGGACTGGACACTCTAAATTGGCCCTAGGTGTGAGTGCGTGCATGTGTGTGCCTTCTGTGGAATGTTGGGCGCCAGGCTGGCAACTTGACACCGTAAAACTCTACTGCCAATCATGAGCGGACAGATGATCCACTGTGGCGACCCCTAACCGGGAAAAGCTGAAAGAAGAAGAATGTAAGTAGATATCCTGTGTTAAGACTATCTCTGGGAAGATGCTTTGCGCTGATAGAGTAAGCCTTTCAGTATCTCCAGAGTTTACAGTTTTGCAGTATTCACTCATACAAAACACTACAGTAAAGATAATGAAGTCTTTTAATAGATTGGGGGATTAGAAACGTTTTAGGCAGAAACATTTAAATTCATTGATTTACATTTTTCATGGAAACTGCAGAAATCCCACACATTAATGGTACAACTGTTCTTTTTCTCATTTTACTTTTGTTCTGCAAGTGATTTAGAAGTCTGTCTTTTCTCTATGACAACTTCTTCTTGATTATTTTTTTATTCTGACTTGTACTGATTAATTCTTGGGAGGGCTTTGGTCATATATTATAGACTGTATTTGGAGACTAGCATAAAACAGGAAGGTTATATGTTTATGTATGAAATGAAAATCATTGTGAAACAGGAAGTTTGGACACTTACGTATGAAATGAAGATAGATAAAGCAAGTGGTTGCATATTTATGAATGAAATGGAGATAAGTATAAAACAAGAAGATAGAATATTTATCAATGCATTTTACTTATGAGCATTTTATTCTTGAGATATCATAGCAAAAGCACTTTTGCCCCGATGTGCCTACTGATCAATTTGGTTGCCTCAGTGTTAATTTCACATTTTTCTGTTTCATTTTGGATACAGGCCTGTAGCCTGTTATTCTCTATATAACGTTGACTTCTTTGAAATACTGGATTTTCTAGTAAGTTTAAATGAGACATTAATTATCCCTATTTTTCAAGCTACTACCTTAGGTTCTAAAAGGAAGGAACATTTCTAACTTGTGTCTAATTTTCCAGCTCTAGGGAAGGTTATACAGAAGTTAGCATATAACAGCTGCATTTATGTTATCTTACAACCTTCTGAAACCCCTGCAGTCCGGTTTTCAATCACAACACAACACTGAGTTGGCTGTTTCTAGGATGGTCACTCACCTCTTTGTGACTAGAGATTAAAGGCTGTACTGAATCATGCCGCACTAAATCTCTCTGAGGCTGTTGACACTGTAGATCACAGGATCATTCTACAGCATCTTCAAATCTATTGTAACATGTACAACACTGAATTTAAGTGGTCAGCCCCTTATCTCTAGGGTCATTTCCAGTGGATGGCCTCTGGAGCTTATTTCACATATAGTTATTCTTTGAAGTGACAGCGAGGCTGACATATCATCTTTGGCAGGTCTCTAAGATAGGGATTTGAAGCCAGCCATAAAAACGCCAAAAGAGCTTTCACTAACCTCACAAAAGTATATAATACAACAGGCACCTTTGCCAGCATATATCTCAGGAATACTTACCGCCAATGCACTGAGAATAATACAGGAGGTGAATGAAACAGTGGATCTTGATTGTTACATACAAAAAGAGCCCTTTGAAACAATGAGATATAAGGCTGTTACAAAATCTAAGCCAGTTTATAGTTGCCCTATTTATTCTATGCCTTCAGCTGACAATAAGCTATTAGCAAAGGAGATTATGTCAACAAATTTGGAGCAGGAACAAGGACCTATGTCTGTCACCTATGAAGACCAATGCATGCCTTGAGTTTATCAGTACATCAAAGGATCAAGGAATAAAGAAAAGAAAGAGGAGACTTTCTCCTCTATTATCCTGAGGGTAAGAAATATTTCTAATCAGTGTATGTACATGCAATTCAACATTTATAGTCTCTTTGTTCACCACAGAACAGAATCTAGCAACAGAAATCCAACTGTCTTTTTTACTTTTCATGATTAAATGAAGCATAACAGTTTGTACACAGTCCAAACACTCCAACTGTAGCATAAAAGTATGCATATTTTTGCATAGACCTGCTAACAAAAAAGTCATGTTCATTTTTTAATTTAGAAGCTTACCTATGTACCTCAACCCTGTCTTCAACTTCCAGATGTATTGTGTCTTTACCTACTGCTACACTGCCCTCAGAAGCAGTCGAAACGTTGATAGAAAAGTTAGAAAAGGGTATAGAATTCTAACACAGCAGTAATCAGTTAGCAGTTACTTAGCTTGCTTGGTATATTAGCTGTGTACATACTGGGGTACATTCAAGACCCAGTATACAGAAAAATGTCATGGATAAGGTACACTATCTAAAAATCTGAGAATAAAGTAATTATACATACAATGAAATGCTTCCTAATCCTTTTATTGGCCTGCAGGTGAAGGTTAATTCATTAGAAAACATGCCTTACTTAGATCATCTTTCAGGAAGGGCACTGTAATAGTAAATCATAATCTGGCTTACCTTCTTTATTTGTCTTTTTTCCCAGCCAAAATACTGGCATAGACCCTGTCAAGACTCCATGCTGGCCCTGCACTTTTTTAGGTGCTGGAAAAAGTTGCATGAGGCTCCCTTGTATGTCTCGCATTGTTCCACATTTTCTTTGATTCTTCTTATAGTCTCAGTGTCACAGACCCCTTTTAGAACAGAATAAATCTTACTGTATAGTACCCTCTAAAATACTTTTTTCTTTGTTTTTCATTCCAATTTTTTAGTAATTTTCATCGTTTTACATTATCTTTCATCAGTACAAAAGAAGATGGGATGTGGCAGCAAAATCCATCAGCAAATGTGCCTATAGCAGTCAAACAGTGCCTAAAGACTTCCACAAACAAGATTATTACGCCTCAGAGAAAAAGGAATATTCTGAGAAATGGCCATCCCAGACTTGATATATGCAAGTCCTTTTTTTTTTTTGGCCATTCAGTCTCTGTATTTCAAAACCTGCTAAAGTAGGTCCCAACATTTCAAATGGTTACCAGGTCTCTGAAGTGCCTTCTAAGCTTCACTAATATTATTGTCTTTAAGATGTATTGTTAAACAGAGCCAGTGTAATTACATGCATATCATATCATATCTGCAGTCGTAGATATATGTGAAACAGATGTCTCTGTTCTTGAGAAGAGTACAGTTTCTCCATTACACTTTGCTTACAGAAAAAGTCAGATAAGTAGTTGTTCTTGTACTTCGTATCGACTGAAAAAAAATAGATGAAGTTGCATCTGCTATCACAGAAAAACATGCAGGACTGTCAATGAGTAGTGAAAACACTTCAGTTCGAGTTTCAGTAAGATGAACCTACACTGGTGCCAACAAACATCTCATAGAAAAAGGTTAAAGAACCCTTCTCATTCCTCATCTGAGGAAAAGGGAGAGGAATATTTTCTTCACAGTTTATTCTCTAGGTTCATAGGTTCATACTAGGCTATCTGCCCTAGGGCATTTATAAGCCTAGCCAGAGTGTGTTTGGCTTTCACCACCCATTTTAAATTAATTTTGCTATGCCCTTTTTCGAGGTTAGTATACTGTGCCTCTGTCTAACAGTGACACAGAAGTGATACCCGGGGTAAACCTATGATCCCCCATCCACTCATCAAGATTCCTCTTGAAGAGAGTCAATGAGGGACTCTGCCTAACCTGGACTGGGATTTTATTCCAGAGTGAAGGGAGCCTCTGGGTTATGAATCTGTCCCTCCAGCATGTCCTATTTATTTCAGTGCTGAGGTTCAAGTCTCTCGAGTGCGTAGCTCGATGGGATTTGGATTTTCTGAGGTGCAGCATGTCCATTAATTCCGGGTTGGACATGGCTTTATCGTCAGGCACAGATCGCCTCTGAGCAGGTGGTAAGCCACTGAGTAGAGCTGGAGTTTCTTTAACCGGGCAGCATATGGCATCTGTTTGAGCCCTTTGATCCTCTTGGTGAGGTACTTTTGGGGTCTTTCCAGTTGCTGCAGGTGTCTGGTAAGGTACATCCCAAAAGGGGCATTGTACTCAATTATGGGCCTGATGAGGGATGAGTAAAGAGGCACGATGACCTCCCCTGATCTAGATGTGAATCCCTTCATGATTAGGTGGGCTATATAAAATGTTTTTCTAACCACTTTGGCCACGTGGTTGTCAAATGAGAGATTGCTATCAACTTGGGTCCCCAGGTCCCTAATTACTTCTTCCATACTTAATGGATTACCACTTATATGGTAATTTGTGGGCACTTTGTTTTTGCCAAAGGGGATGACTATACACTTTTTGGCATTTAGCTTGAGGCCATGGCTCTAGCACCAGTTGTCTGTTTCTATGAGGCCCTTTTGGAGGATGCTTGTGTCGGCTGGAGAGTTGATTATGGCGCCCAGTTTGCAGTCATCTGTGAACTTGGTCAGCCACAGTCCTTCCATGTTGGCCTGTACCTCTGAGAAATATATACCGAGCAAGAGAGGTCCTAGGACTGAGCCTTGTGGGACGCCACTTGTAATTGGTTTGGAGTCTGACATGGCTCCAGCAATTCTAACCATGTGGGTTCTGTCCTTGAGCCAGTTTGCAACCCATCTAGTGACATAGGGGTTTATATTTAAGCTGGTGAGCTTATCTATAATGCCCGAGTGGGGTATTGTATCAAAGGCTTTTGCGAGGTCCAGGTAGGCCGTGTTGGCCACCTTCCCCTCGTCAATGGCCTTGGTGACTGTTTCAAAGAAATCGACCAGGTTTAAGAGGCAGGATCTGCCCTTAACAAAGCCGAACTGGGTAGGATCCAGTGTCTGTAGGTCCCCAATATCTTTATTTATAAGATCCATGATGATCCTTTCCATAGCTTTGCAGACCAAGCTAGTCAGGCTTATTATTATTATTATTATTATTATTATTATTATTATTATTATTATTATTATTGCATAGTTTCCAGGATCTGTTGAGGCACCACCTTTGTGGAGAGGGACCACCATTGTTGTACGCCACTCTTTGGGTACATATCCTGTAGTAAGGCTGAGATTGAACAGTAGTTTTATGTTTGGGTTTAGCTCTTCTTGGAGTTCATGTAGGACGCAGCCCGGGACACCGTCTGGTCCCATTGATGCTGTGTTTTTTGCTTTGGAGAGGGCGGCTCTTACCTGAGCATCTGAGATGTCAGGGGGGCAGCACTCTGCTGGGATAGATATTTGCCCTTTTGGTGGGGAGGGGGGGAGAAGTTTGCGCTGAACCTGTCAGCTAAGATGTTGGCAATGTCTGTGGGTTCGGTGTATTTTTTGTCATTTTGAACTAATTCTGGGCATATCTGGGAATTCCCACCCAGGTTCCTAACATAACTAAAGAAAGCCTTGTGATTATCCTTAGTGTCCTGTGCAATTTTTCTCTCAAAGCTGGCCTTAGACGATTTTATGAGTGCCCGTAGTTTTTTGCTAATACTGATCAGAGATGCCTTCTAAGCTCATAAAGGTTCTTCACTCTCTTCAGGCTCACCTCCCCAGCATTTAACTCTTAAGAATATAGTATATAGCATGAATGAAATTTTAAACTTGCATATAACAGAGCTTTCTTTACATAAATGAAGATATTTGAAAAACGTAAGATTCTAGCATCTGTAGGAAAAAAATTCTTCCAGTATTTAAGACTTTTGAAAACCTGTGATAACAAAAATATCTGCCTACAATACTCATGCACCAACTCACAGGTCAGGACATTTGCCTTTATATTTTCATTTAAATGGTGACTCAAGAAACTTGGCTACACCTTTTTCCTGGTCTAATAAAATATCATTACCCGTGAAGCAACTTCCATTTGATAGGAAGGGGGGTTCTTGATATATCCAACATTTTAACATACTTCAGATACCTTAGTTGTTTGGCCAACATTTACTGGGCACGTATTCTTGTTATATAAAAATTCAGTTCTGACTTAGATTCAGTCTAGTCTAAACATTATGCCAAACTTTAAAAAAAAAGATGAAATACTTTATTTAGTAAGAACTGTGGAAATGATAGGCATCCACACTCTGAAGTGCTCTTATGTGGAAACTAAATGGGTTATACAGAAGGATTTCCTGTATACCTGTCAATCTCTTAGAGTAAGAACTCTGGACAAAGCCATAAAAAAGTGGCACAAATAGGGGCAATTTTGAAATATTGCACTTACAAACTTAGAAAGTTAATAGAATAACAGGTTTTGCATTAGCATGATTTTTTTTTCTGAAGGGTATGATGTCTAAAACTCAAATGTCTGTCATTATTTTCTAACTTCAGTCTTTAATGATTTGCCACTAATTTGCCAGAAAGCCACAATTTTATGAAAAATGGACCAAAAAATATAAGGCAAAAATCGGGACATTTTGCGAAAATCTGTACAGTTGAGAAGCATTTCCTCACTATGGTGGAAGCATAATAATCGAATGAGAGAGAATTATCCACATAAGTACCCGGGTTTCTTATGACAGGGTGTATATGAAGAGGAGTACCATTTAAAGCAGATGAGGTGGGAACAGCTTTTTTACTGAACGCTACTACACTGCATATTTTCACATTTAACTTGACTCCATTTTCAGTACACCAGGTATGTGCATATTCCAGCCTTTGCTGGAGCTGTTTACAATCAATGGATGAACAGGAAACAATACCTGGCTTGCAGTTATCAATAACCTTGATCAATAATACTTCCAGTATATTGAACTGGATGCCTACAAAATAAATGCCAAAGAGGAGAAGTCATCCCTGTGGTACCCCCATTAGTTACAATTTTACATTCAGAGAGGGTTTCAGCAACTTTCACAATCTGGGATCTATTGGATAGCCTATTTGCAAGTCAATGGATAATATATGGGTTTACATTATATTTGTCAAAATTTTTAACACCAGCATAGGAATAGTATTGCAAGCTTTGGTCAGATCAAGATACCCAATGTACACTGAGTGACCACTATCCACAGCAGCCATTTCACAAAAGCTTAATAAGTTCAGGCAGGCCAGCACAGTAGTACAGTGGTTAGCACGGGTGCCTCACAGCACTTTGTTCTCTAGTTTACTTCTTGGCTGGGATGCATTCTTTGCAGACATTGCTTATCATCCCTTTGTCTGTGTGGGGTTTTACTAGATGCTCTCATTTCCTCTGACATCACAAAGACTTGCAATCAGTAAACTGGCATTCCTCTAAATAGAAAACCAAAAGATCAACTGGCATTGGAAAAACTTGTAATCCAAATAAAAAATCACCTTTGAGATGTTGTGGAGACAGATACACAGTTAACCACTCCTATACTTCACCAAGTAAAATATATGAAGTATATGAAAAAGCCAGCAGAACTTTCATACAATTTAATAGAAAACTGAAGAAGTTCCAGGTTCACAGAACAAAAGCGCTAAACATATGCATCCTGTGATGGATGATGGGCATGTGTGTATGTGCATGGACATCTTGTGATGAGATGATAGCCTAAATGTGTGTCTGTGTGCATGTGTTTATATTTCTTGTGATGGGATGATGGTCGATGTCTGTGTGTGTGTGTGTGTGTGTGTGTGTGTGTGTGTGTGTGTGTGTGTGTGTGTGTGTGTGTGTGACTGTGTGTGTGTGTGTGTGTGTGTGTGTGTGTGTGTGTGTGTGTGTGTGTGTGTGTGTGTGTGTGTGTGTGTATGCATGCTTATCTTGTGATGGGATGATAGCTTATGTGTGAGTCTGTGTACATGTATTTGTACATCATATTCTGGGATAATGGTGTGTGTGTGTGTGTGTGTGTGTGTGTGTGTGTGTGTGCATCTTGTGATAGGATAACAGCCTACGTGTGTGCATGTGTTTGTATGTGTGCATGCATGTCTTGTGATGGGATGATAGCCTATATGTGTGTCTGTGTGCTTGAGTTTGTACATCTTGTGATGAGATTATGGTGTGTGTGTGTGTGTGTGTGTGTGTGTGTGTGTGTGTGTGTGTGTGTGTGTGTGTGTGTGTGTGTGTGTGTGTGTGCATCTTGTGATAGGATAACAGCCTACGTGTGTGCATGTGTTTGTATGTGTGCATGCATGTCTTGTGATGGGATGATAGCCTATGTGTGTGTCTGTGTGCTTGAGTTTGTACATCTTGTGATGAGATTATGGTGTGTGTGTGTGTGTGTGTGTGTGTGTGTGTGTGTGTGTGTGTGTGTGTGTGTGTGTGTGTGTGTGTGTGTGTCTTGTGATGGGATGATAGCCTATGTGTGTCACTGTGTACATGTGTTTGTACATCTTGCAATGTGATGATGGTCCTGCTTGTTATGAGTCTTTCTGTTATGCACCCATTGAATGCTGAGATAGGCTTGAGCTTCCTTAGACCCAAGCTAATTGCAGAATATGTGAATGAAAGAAAGGCAATATCTGATGCAAATTACATGAGTCAGAGGCATTATTATAAAACTGTAACAGTGCAGAAGCAGATGCTGCTCTGAAGCACAATCAGATTGAGTTTAGAGTGTATCCCTCCCATTTCACAGATATGTTTAGATGACATATTCACCTTCAGAATTCACATTTGTCCTGTGACTTCACCATGAATATTAAAATATTTTTCATGCTCAGGGCCTGTTCCTCAAAACCATCCTGCTCTGTAGGAACAAAGCTAGTAACAGAATTGCTCACAAAGGTAAATCATTTTCACTCAAGTTTTCTGTGGTGCTCAAAATAAAATGGGCAAATAAAAGTGTTTCTTAGGCACACCACCATTTAATTTTGTTATATATGATTTTACACACACACACACACACACACACACACACACACACACACACACACACACACACACACACACACACACACACACACACATACATACATACATACATACAGCTAATGGTGGTGGGGCAAAGGACAGATTCCACTTTGTGCCCGAAAACTATGACTATTGAACAAGAGTCAAAACAATCCAGAATCAAGATGTCCAGTTGTATTGTTGCAAGTATCTTTAAGTACCAGAGAAAAGGCCAAACACATAAACTGGCTTGCGGATGGAATCAAACTGGTCTGAAGCAAGACTCCTTCAGGCTACTGTTAAAATGACTACCTCACACAACTGTGTTTACTTTTAATTGTACACAAGACAGATTTTGCTCAAGCAGGTTGTTGTCTTCATGTAGCTACTGCACTACCAGCAACTGGAGCTAGTTTATTTACTTACTTATTTTTATTTATTCATTCCCTCATAACTGGATGAGTGTACTGGTCCAAGGATGCTTTTTAACCACAACTTGAGCATAAAGTCAGTAACAAATACAGACAAGAAAAGCACAAGCAAAGGTATTTAATGTGATTTGAGCTATATTAGTAACACATGAAGAAACTACTTATTAATTACAGTAGTCACAGATGCATTAAGCACAATTTTTTTACATAGTAAGAAAGGTAGCAAACTAAGTAACTTTACCACACACACACACACACACACACACACACACACACACACACACACACACACACACAGACAACAACACACACAAGCACCTTGTTCAAAGTTCACTAATTTACATATACAAGGTTTTACAGCTATTCTGAACTAATAAAAAGAGCTAAAAGTAAAAAGTGTTTTTTTACTGGGCAAGAGGAAACAGGGGGATAATTAACCATTGTCAGTAAACCAGTTTATTTAGTAGACTTGGTAGTTTAAGTTTCTGTCTAAATCTGTGCCTTATCTGCACTTTGGTGAGAGATGGTTACATTTTGCCAAAACAATTTTACTAAAGCTTTTTTTAACTATTGACTGGAAAAAAGGGAATATGTGACAATAGGATAGTGGGGAGTGTTGCTACCCATCCACTGGTCCCTGAAAGATGTGACATAGAGGTTGTTTCCATGGAAAAGCCTTTTAATGAAATGAGAATTCTATCTTGGTTCCCAGGCCAGTAACAGCACACCTGTAAAATAAAGTACTGCTCTGAGAAACAGTTGTACAAACCTATCAAAGCAAATCATCAGGCTACTAGCAACACTGACAGTACATCTACAATGTAATAAAGGATTATACAAATAAATGCACTCTGTGCATTGGGCACACAGTATTACACTAAATTTGCTGCTCTATATTTCTGTGTATGAAAATAAGGCATCAGCATTTGTATGGGGTGTAAAGAAAGCATTTCCCCAAATTACTGACAAACATGGTTGTTCTCTTACAAGAAATCATCAAAGTTGCAGGTGTGTATCTATGGGTGGGTGGGACTTACTGTATGCCGTAGTAAGGAATTGATCTTTGCCATGAGAATCATTTCACTCATACCTCTCAACCATGCCAAATTCCTCAGAATTTACCAGTTTTGAGGGCAAAACAATGGGTTGCCATGAATTTCTGAGTGGCCACTTCAGTTACTGATTTTTTTTTATTTTTAGCCTGTCCACATATGTAAGTTCAATAGACAACTAATTACACTAACAAATGTACTAATTCACTCTTTTCAAGCATGACCTTTGCTCAAAGACAAAATGGCACTCCAGCCTCAAACAGTAATGATGAAAAACTATGAATACAGATGTCTCACATTACAAAAATTCAAGACACCATAGTCTATGGGTGACAACATACAGGTCAGTTTCAGATAAATGTTCGGTAACTACACACCATCAACAACAGCAACAGAGGCAGACAACATTAACTGATGAAACTTCTTTTTCCTGCTTAATCTAATCTCAAGTTACTCTTATATATGCCATTCGCCAGTGCCTACAGTGAATGGTCTCTACCCCATAGCACTGTCCTTGACAGCTACAGAACATCAGCAATGCTACAAATGGTACTTATACATCATACTGGAAGCCAAAAATGAAAAAGAAAAAAAAAATCACACCTACCGTTCAAGGCTGCCCAGAACCACCGTTCTGGGTAGCATTAGTGCTGCCATTTCCTCTTACAAGCCACATTTTTCTTAATTTGTGTGTGCTGTGCCTATTACTCAAAAGTCGTTTTGACATTTCATATTTGACAGTATAACAATCAACAGTGGAAATCTACATGCAGTGGTAGGAAGTTATTACTTATGTTCTAATTTAAAGGGGCTGGCACTTGGCACTGTAATATTTTACACTAAATAAAATGCCCATAACATCAGAACAACACTTAAATTGCAAAGGAATGCGCTGTCACCTATAGGACCATATGTGAGTAGACTGACCAGTGGTGCTAATGATCTTGGCAGATACACTATAACTTTCTGGTAAAGTGTTTGGGCAAGTCACTGCAGAATTAACATCAGGCAAGAACCAATGATTCGAGGCAGTTGTGGGTGGGTTGATGTAGATGGGTGCCTGACTTAACACAAAGAAAAGGCATGTTGCAGAAGTTTGAGAAAAGACATTAACCTCCCACTTTCGCACTATGCGTTTGAAAAGTAAAGCATGGCAATTGGTCATGTCATTGGTTGTCAGACACTCCTTTTAAAAGTTGACTGAAAAGGATTAATAAATTCTTTCAGAAATTTGCTGTGGTTTAAAAAATAATTGTAGGTGGTGAACTGTTTCAATAAAAGGGAAATAGGAGGGGGAACTTGTTTGGGTAGAAATGAATTTAAAAGTCAAAAGTTTGAGATCCACTGGAGTTGGAGTGAAACAATGAGAGGAGTCCTGCTTATGAATACTGGAATGCTCAAACCTGAGGTAACTATTTAACTGCAATGGGACTGCTTCACATGAGTAGAGGAAACAAACTGTATGTAGACTGAGACCTGGACTTTTGTAAATTCAATTTTACGGACATTTGAACTAATGGCAACAAATTGTATGTAGACTTGAGGCCTAGACCTTTGTAAATTCTGTTTTATGGACATTTGAGCAAATGTTAACTTACAAACAGTATGAATATAATATTTTTTATGTTCTTACCTGTTGAGCTAGTTGATTTTATCCAACAGGTCGAACTAATGTGTGTGCTCCCACCTCCCATTTTACATTGTTAACTTTCTTTGCACCTGGGTGGCATGTTGCTGCACTCACAAGAAGCAATGTAAGTAGATATGCCAGAAGCCATATTGCAATGTAAATAAATGTTAGTGCAATTGACAGCGAAGAATAACTGAGTTTTGGTTTTCTGGATTAGTGGTGTGAAGTTTGTGAAAAACTAAGGGGCTGCCAGCCCAGCCAGATAGAATTTTATAAATAATTCTATGTCATTGTAAATATTAATATGATCCACAGGCTTGTGTAACAATTGTAAGAAAACTCTGTTATGTTTTGAGCTTCAAAAATGTAACCACAGTGCATCCTGCTGGAAGAAAGCTGATGAGTAAAGCATTTTATGACTGTTTGATCTCAAGCTAGAGACAGGATGTCTGGACTAGAGATAATTACTAGGTTTTACATGTAACGTGTATTTTATTGCTGTGGCTTCTTGGCAGGTGCTACAAAAAGAAATGTTAATATTTTAGGTTCTGTGAGCCTGGGAAACTTAAGTGGAAGTGTCAAGAATGATGTAATCTGAAATGACTCAGCAATAATGTGTATTATCAATTTAAGACTTTCTCAGAGAGAAAGTTTAGCATTTTGTATTTTTCTTCAGAGCTGACAACAACTCACCAGCACTTTGCCTTGTAAGTAGAATTTAGAGCATAGTTTCTCTTAGAGTCAGATAGGAATATAGCCAGATTAGTCTAGCTGTTTTCTATATTTATGTGTGGCTATCCTACAATATTGTTTTAAAGTATTTTCCTGTGATTTCTGAACTCTCTATTGTCACTGTGTTGAATCAATGAGTATTGTCGTGTGTTTTTTTATTTATTATTAAATATTTTTAAACCTTTTAACTGTGGCTGTTTTGTGTAGAGATAATTTAAGCTCTCAGAGTACTTGCATGTATTTGGTGATACTGTACAAGCCACTCCAATAGCCTTAGGCCTGAGTTACACTTAATATTTGGATAACAGTAACAGCACATAGTGGAATTGGTCATCCTTTGGGAAGGGCCTTACAGTAGCTGATAAGTAGTGGTTCATGGCAGTAATTTCTACCTTATAGTCTGGGCAGGAGGGGGGCATAGCTGGAGAATTTGTGCCAGACTTCTCCAGGAGTGTCTGTGTGTTTGTATATAATTCATATCTCAAAGTGTGTGTGTGTGTCAGCTACTTGGGCAGGGACATGAAGCACTGGTTGGACAGAGAGGGTGCTGGAGGTTTTGGCTTGACCACTCGGCTGATATCTGTACCCTATAGCTGCACCAATGGAGAGTCTTATTGGGGATCTGGAGAGAAAGGGAGAAACCAACCCTGGACTGACTGTGATCTCTGTGTGCTCTTAAGGGAAATTGTACTTTACTGTGTGTGTACTTGTTATCCTTCCCAATGTGCATGCCCCTCACTTGTGCTAGTGGTGAGGATTGATTACTGGGCTAGTGCACGGGCGTCACATATTAATTGTCTGGTAGTGGTGGGATATCCACATCAAATATTAATTGGTTGATAGTGGTGAGTTAGCCACATATTAATTGGCATGTAGTGGTGTGGATAGTGAATTCATGTAGCTTGTGCACAGTGATCACTGAAGGTGTATTTGTACTCTAAATCAGCCACACAGTGAACATTCAGAGTTCAGATCACAATTGTTTTATTTCATTTGTTAGCTTAGTTAGTCAGGAGAGCAGGCAAGCATGTCAGTAGAGGAGTATGGCAAGCTGACAAGGAGCCAGTTGGCTGAGATGTGCCAGGCTAAAGGACTGATGCATGGAAACCTGACTAAGGCAGACATGATTGCAGCTTTGGTCACAGCTGTTTCTGAGAATAGCAACCAGGAAGATGATCAGACTGGCCATGGAGATGTACAACACACAGAGAATGGACAGCTCAACCTTTCTACAGAGAACTTAAAAATCCATCTGGAGCTAAAGAGAATTAAGTTGGAAGCCAAGCGTTTGGAAATAGAAGCAGCAGAGAGACTGAGGCATCTAGAGAATGAGGACAATGATAAACTGCTATGCCTGGAAGCTGAGGAGGAGAGGCAAAGGCAACATGAAAAGGAGATGCTGACTCTTCACCAGAGTCATGGAAGTAATGGGAAATGGAGTAACCAGACCCCAGAACCACAAAAGGTCAGTAAATTTCTTCCACAGTTTACAGAGGGGGATCATTTTGATAGTTTCATTCATATGCTTGAGAGGGTATGCAAACATTATGATGTTGACCAAAGGCTTTGGGTATGGTTCCTCACCCCCTTACTCCATGGTAAAGCTGTAAATGTATTTTGTCCAAACTGTCTGACAATGGCTTTTTAAATTATAATGCTGTAAAGAATTGTTTGCTAGAATTTTTTAAGCTAACACCTGAGAATAGACGCAAGGCAGATGAAAGTGTGTGTGAATATGTTGCAGAACTAAGCACTTATTTTCATAGGTGTGTGAGAGGATGTCAGGCCACTACTTTTGAAGGGCTGACAGACCTTTTGGTGAGGGGAAAAGTCCTTAGCACTTTGCTGAGGACATGAGGATCTGGTTAGCTGACAGACAATGCTCTACTGTAGATGAGTTGGGAAAGAAGGGACATATACCTAGCAAGAAGGGCATCACTGCACAGGAAAGGAAAACCCAGTGCTGCTCATGAGTCTAAGGAAACCCATGGTAGTCAGCCCAGACTGCCCCAACAGGATTTTCCAGTAGCAGGGGAAGCCACTAGTCCAGGTACACATCCAGGACCTAGGGTTAAATGTTTTGAATGCAAACAGTGGAGCCATGTAGCATATAGATGTCCACGGAGGCAATGTGGAGAACAAAAGGAGAGGGAGCCAGTAAATGGGAATGACAAAATGACAACAGTAGGTTGTCTTGAGACAACAAGGGTACCAAACTACCACAAAAGGTTAAATCCTATCATAGCAAATGGCAAAGATACCATTGCTAAAAGAGACACAGCCTCTGACATAACCATTGTGAAGCCTGCAATGGTTACAGAGGAGAACTACTTGCCTGGGAAGTCTACTCCAGTCAGAGCTTTAGGAGGGACCTCATTCCAAATATCTTTGGCTAGGGTTCACCTTGACTGGGAGGGTGGAAAAGGAAGCCAGCAAGTAGGTGTGTTTTTAGGATATCCCTGCAGATGTCCTGATAGGGAATGATTTTGATAATGCAGTACTATATATTCATGCAGTTACACACAGTCAGGCTTGGAGACAAGCATGTGGGTCTGGTAGCTTGTAGGAGACCCAGACAGACCTCACACTTGCAGCCAGGACTGGTGAGGTTGTTACTTCAGGGAGGGAGCTACCCTGTAGCAGTGAGACTGAAGGTGAGCCACAGCTGCTTGTGAGTACTGATATTCCCTTAGACAGAGTGACTACAAGGGCAGAGGTGAGTAGCAGTACCCAGGCTGACAGTGACATACCACTGCCAGTGGATGCCAGACTTCCAGTAGCAAGGGAGCTGGGAAGGGTTACAAAGAGAGAGTTGAGACAGGCTCATCCCTCGGACCCTACATTACAAGGCCTGACGCAGGTAGCTAGTGAGGCACCTGATTTTCATGGGAATGGGGAATCTGTATACTGGAACAAAGGGTTACTGTATAGAGAGTGGACCCCTGAGGGAGGGCTAGAAGGTGAGAGGATACAGCAGTTGGTAGTGCCTAGAGTCTACTGTCTGGCACTTCTAGCCAATTGCCCATGATATTCCCTTTACAGGTCATATGGGCATAAAACGTACAAAGAGACGTATTATGCAGAACTTTTAGTGGCCTGGGATTTCCAGAGATGTAATAGGGTACTGCAGGACCTGTGAGCAGTGCCAAAAGGTAGACAAGGCTGGAGACTAGGTAAAAGCTCCTTTGATGCCTTTGCCTGTGATTGAGGAGCCATTTCAGAGGGTAGCTATGGATATTGTGGAGCCTCTGAGTGCCCCAAGTTCCATAAGGAAAAAAATATATCCTAGTGGTAGTAGACTATGCTACAAGATACCCTGAGGCAGTGGCTCTGTCCTCCACTGAGGCAGAAAAGGTGGCAAATGCTTTGTTAGAAATTTTCAGCAGTATAGGTTTCCCAGAAGAAATACTGACTGACAGAGGCACCAATTTCATGTCAGACCTGCTGGCTTGAATGTGGAAAAACTGTGGGATGAAGTACCTAAAGCCACCCACTACCATCCCCAGACTAATGGTCATGTTGAGACGTTAAACTCTACACTCAAGTCCATGCTACGGGCATTTGCAGACCAGTTTAAGAGGGAGTGGGACAAATATTTGCCCCATCTATTGTTTGCTTACAGAGAGGTTCCCCAGGAATCCAAAGGTTTTTCACCCGTTGAGTTGTTGCATGGGCATAGGGTGAGGTGGCCTCTAGATTTAATTTGAGATGAGTGGGAGGGTGAGTGAGAATCTCTCAAGGAGTCTGTTGTGGCATATGTCCTAAACCTCAGGACAAGGCTCAGGAAACTCATGGGCTTGGCCCAGGAGAACTTGGCAGAAGCCCAGCAGCAGAAAAAGGTACGGTATGACACAAATTCTTGAGCTAGAGAGTATGCTGTAGGGCAGCAGGTAATGGTTTTCATTCCTGTCAGACATAACAAGCTGCAGGCAGCCTGGGAGGGACCTTACAAGGTGGTAAGGAAGGTCAGTGATGTTAACTACATGGTAGAACTGCTAGGCAGGAGGTAGGGGCACAAATTGTAGCATGTTAACAAGATGAAAACTTACCATGATAGGAAAGCCCTTGTGCTGAGTATTTGCAGTGGATTGCAGGAGGAGTCTAAGGGAGATCTAGTGATTGATCTCCTCAGTGAGGCTCGGACTGACACCTCAGTGGAAGGGGTAGCAATGTCCCAGCAGCTATCTCCTACCCAGGTTCGAGAAATCCGAGCAGTGTTACAGGAGTTTGGGGACATGTTCACTGGGAAACCAGGATGCACCTACCTGGTGCAGCACCAGGTGGATACAGCACCACAAAGGCCTATTAGGCAGGCCCCTTATAGGGTGCCTGAAAGAGCAAACAGACTCTGAGGAAGGAGATGCAGGAAATGTTGCGACTAGGGGTATTTCAGGAGTCCAACAGTCCCTGGGCATCCCCAGTGGAAGCCATTCAGGCATGGCCTGCACCTGTTACCAAAAAGAAGGCATTTTTAAGGACAGCAGGGTACTACAGAAAGTTTGTCCCCAGTTATAGTACCATAGCTGCTCCTCTCACAGACCTGACAAGGAAAAACAGGCCAGATAAGGTAGTGTGAACTACAGGATGTGAGCAGGCATTCCAGAAGCTTAAAGAAGCTTTTGGGAGATCCCCTGTGTTAGCCAGCCCAGATTACAGCAAATAATTTGTTGTGCAGGTGGATGCTTCAAACCACAGTTTGGGGGGCTGTACTTAGCTAGATTTCTTCAGAGGGAGACGAGTACCCAGTGGTTTATCTCAGTTGTCGGCTCCAACCTAGGGAGGAATGCTATGCAGCTGTAGAAAAGTAATGTCTAGCCATAGTGTGGGCACTACAGAAACCAGCCTTATCTGTATGGAAGAAAATTCACTGTAGTGACAGATCACAATCCTCTAACATGGTTACATCAAGCCAGCCAGCAAAATGCCAAGTTACTAAGGTGGAGCCTATGGTTGCAAGCATATGATATGTCAGTGCAGCACCGCAGTGGGATGAGCAATGCCAATGCAGACGGGCTCTCAAGATACAGAATGGGGTAAGGTATACCCAGATAGACTCAACCCTCTCAAGAAACGTTTCTCAAAGGACACTTGAAAAACTAGCTTGAATTCTCAAGGGGGGGGGGATGAAATGTGAAAAACTAAGGGGCTGCTAGCCCAGCCAGATAGAATTTTATAAATAAATCTATGTCATTGTAAATATTAATATGATTCACAGGCTTGTGTAACAAATGTAAGAAAAATGTCAGGCCTACTTTTCAAACTGCAGACACCAAATCAGAAGCTGCACAAAGATACATCAAATGATGCATGGGGAACCTGGACACGCAATCTGAAACTTCAGAGATAGTGGTGAAAAAATCGATCAGGACACATCAGTCTGAAACAAATGAAGGCACTTCTACATCCTGTACTAACCTTCAGCTACCACTGGAAACTATGTTGTTTAAAATTTTCACAGACAGTACTACAGTAATATGGCACATGAACAGGCAGGGAGACACTGGGTTTTAAAAGTTGTGCTGTCTGGCTGTTTTGGCTTTGGAGCAGGCCACAAAATTAGATCTCTCTCAGCAAGCAGTTTACATCCCTTCACAGCAAAATACCTTAGCAGACCATCTAAGCAGATCAAGGAAAGATTCCCACAAATGGATGATGGGCAAATGGGGGGGGGGGGTTGCAACAGATAGATTTATCTTTATAAATGACAGCACATAGCTGCTGCTTTTTTGTACCAGGACTTCCTGTCTTCAAGCTTGGAAAATGGATACAATGTCCTTACCTTGTAAAGGGAAGTACATTTATGTCTTCCCTTCCCCTTCTTACCAAAGTCTTATTAAAGATACAACATGAATGCCTAAAGATCCTACTGGTGACTCCTGTGACATCTGGCTAATATCCCACCAAACCACCACCAATATGTGACATCCCCTACTGTCCTGGGTCAATAACTAAGGAGCTTCAGTCCTCTCAACTGACTCTAATATGAGACCATCACTTAAACAGGAGTAATATTTCACAATTTCCCCTAAGAACACAACAGGAACATACTCTATAACACAAGACTGGACTGTATGCTTCTGTCCTCCCCTAATGTAGTTCCTTATTACACACTCCTGAGCAGTGTGTCCCAGTTTAAGACCTCTGATACACTCATACTTAAATAAATTGAATCTCACACATCCAAACACTTCTGGGAAAGCCTGACACAGATTTCCAGCTGTGTCACTTCCCCCAAATGATACTGTAAAACACTATCATCAACCAGGGCATCTACATGTCCTTTCAAAGGGGTGTCCTATTATTAAAATTAGGTATTAAAACAAATGGTAGCAAATGACCTAAAGCAGCCAGGCTTTCAGAGTGGCCCAGGAATTATCAAAGCAGGTATAAGCACTCTCAGATCACTAAAGAATACACTAATTGATCAGCCACAATGTAAGATAATAAAAATATTTAATAATGAGCAAAATTATTAAAAATATAAAACAGTAATTTCAATAAACAAACAGAATTCAATCACCAGGAAAATGAAATTAATACTGAAGGATAGAAATCCACTATCTAACTAAAGAACACTGTCCCTGATCTAAACTAAATAATGCAACAGAGCAAAGGCAGGCTTACAGTTCTTGGTGAGTCCTTTGGGTATCCACTACTCAATACAACTGAACAACTACAACTGATTTCAACTGTCTTCAGCAAGCTCTTTTATAAGCTAGGTTAACTGTCTCAACTGCTCCAGTTCTTATTTTCATTTCACTGTTTTAAAATCAACAGACAGCTGTTTGTTAAAGTTCCTTCCTGTCTTTCAGTCTCTGACAGTAAACACAGAGCAACTGGAAACATTCCGATGACATCATCTGCAGATCAGCTGACTCTGAAACAGCCTGCTGTTTGGATCACCTGCACAAACGCGCACAATTAGAAATGTAAAAGAACACTGTCCCTGATCTAAACTAAATAATACAACAGAGCAAATGCAGGCTTACAGTTCTTGGTGAGTGCTTTGGGTATCCACTGCTCAGTACAACTGAACACAAATGAACAACTACAACTGACTTCAACTGTCTTCAGCAAACTCTTTTATAAGCTAGGTTAACTGCCTCAACTGTTCCAGTTCTTATTGTCATTTCAGTTGTTTAAAATCAACAGACAGCTTTTATTAAAGTTCCTTCCTGTCTTTCAGTCTCTGACAGTAAACACAGAGCAACTGGAAACATTCTGATGACATCATCTGCAGATCAGCTGATTCTGAAACAGCCTGCAGTTAGGATCACCTTCACAAACATGCACAATTAGAAATGTAAAAAATCACTGTTCAACTCTTTAAACATCCTATACAAACAGAGTATTAATCAACATGTAAGAACTTATTTACAATATCATAGCTAGTCATGGTGGCATATAATACACAAGTTAATCTGAGATTATGTACAAAACGTCAGCCAGAAAGATGACAGTGTCTAATTTCTTCACATTTCTCCCCCCTAGGACTCAAGCATGATTTTCAAGTGACCATTGAAAAACAACGCTTGAGAAACATGGGTCTCTTTGGGAATATACCAACCCAATATTCTCCTGGACAGTCCATCTGAATTGACATTATTAACTCTGCTGTGGTGTTGCATTGTCATGTCATATCCTTGCAACCCTAGACTTCACCTCAGTAACTTGTCATTTTGCTTGCTGACTCTATTTAGCCATGTTAAAAGGGGTATAATCTGTGAGTACAGTGAATTTTCTTCCGTAAAGATAGGGCTGCAGCTTTTGCAATTCCTTTACTATGGCTAGACATTTTTTTGAGCATTATTTATGTTATTCACCTAAGTATTTCTTTCTTTAAACAAGGTGGAAGTGAAGATGTGCATCCAAGGGATATGAATGCTGGGATCACATGGACTTCAAGTACCTCTGAGTCTTCCTCATGTGCATCCTGGCAAAGGGAACCATGAGAATGGTAGTTGCCATAAGCCCCAGAAATATGACGAACTCCCTTGCCATACAGAAGTGAAGAGAAAGAAAAAGCAAGGAAGTAAGTGGACAGGCCTTGTAGTTTATCTGGGAATAGGAATGCCTCCATGAGTTTGATGTTTAGTCTGCAGTTCACGAAAACAATGTCTTGAGTTGGGGTCATTGCGAACTTCTTGAGATCGATGGTGAACACCATGCCCTGAAACAGGGAAAATGTGAAAGTGAGATGTCTCAAGAGCATCTACTGAGATGGTGCCTGTATTTACAGTGCATCCAAGCAAGACAATACTTCCATTCCTTTTCTCCTAAGGTGAGACATTTTGTGAAGACTCTTAAGGCTGTAGAAAGTCCAAAGGGCAAATCTGAGAACTAAAAGTGCAATGAGCCATCAGAGAACATCAAAAATTTCCTGTAAGCAAGGTGTACAGGGATCTGAAGACAGGCATCCTTCAGGTCGAGGGATACTAAGAAAGCTTGAGGAAGAATGAGTGGTAACAGAGTCTGCAAAGATAACACTTTGAAGGATGGAACCTGAAGAAAAGTGTTGAGAGAGGAGAAATCCAGAATAAGTCTCCAGTCTCCTTCTGTTCTTGCATGAGGAATAGTCTGAAATAAAACCCTTTTCCTAAGTATTTAGACAGAACCAGCTCTATTGCACCATGTTGGATTAGAGTTTGGTTGATGGGATAGAGGAGCTGAATCTAGTTGTGAAGAGGTGGAAGGATACCCACAAAAGGAGGACATTTTTTTCAGGTCATTCTATACCCATGCTGAATTATAGAAAGAACCTAACTAACTGTTGTGATCAGTAAACAGTTTTTTAAGAAAGAGGTGAGATTTTTTGGGGGAAAGGGATAAGGAAGGACTGATGAGTGAGGAAGGGAATAGAGGGTAGTCATGCACACTTGCCTGAGTAAGGGGCATCCCAGTTCTAGATTCTCTGACAGATTTTTTTCCCAGCATGTCTTTTTAGGTATTCTTTTGGCTTTGTGGGCAGACCTAGATTCCCCATGAGCAAAATACATAGGTTTGGCAAGATAATTCCTTTGGTATCTGGGTATCAAAGTAATAAAGATCTGTATGCAGTTCTTCATGAGTTTGGCTTGTCCCTGAATTTGCTTGAAAAGACCAGCACTCTCTGGACCAAATTAAAAATCCCTCTTGAAAGGGGAATTTAACAATTTTGCCTTAATGTCCTCTGAAAGGGGCTGAGAATGTAACCATGCAAACCTCCTGATCACACAGCGTGTAGCAGCAACCTTGGAAGAAGCTTCTACTGTATCATACCTGCATTTATTGCTGTGTTTTGCCACCTGTGAAGCCTGAGTCACCACAGCTAAGGCACATTATTTAGTACCTGATTCCTCAACGTAAAACAATTATTTGTTCAAGTTAGTCAAGACAGACAATAAATACTTGGTCATCTGGGTCTGGTAGTTTAGCTCTAAAAACCAGTGTTGAAGACATATAAAATTGTTTTACTCAGTCTGTCCTTTGCCCTGCTGTCTTTGTCAGTGGGGAGATCATTGGCATTTGGAAGTAACTTAGAGGGTTTGCCCATAGACAAGGAGAAGTCAGACTGGTTTCTGCAGGATTTTGTACAGGAATTTCAAATCTACAGAAACCTTGTAAAATCTATCAAGCCTCTTAGGAGCTGGAGGTTGGGAATCAGGTGCTGTGAAAGTGAATGCAAAGGCATCCAGGAAGGCCTCCAAAACAGATGATGCAGGTGCAGGAGGGGGTCCTACCTCAAAAAGGCTGTAGTACCTCTGTTGAATATTAAAAATGTCTTTAGATTTGCATTCAAAATGCTTCATCATACTAACAAAAGTTTCCCCAAAGGAAGCTTCCTCCATTGGAGAATCAGGGGGAAATGGCATCTTTGTCATCAGAGCCCACTTGACCTGGAGAGTGGATCTGTAATGAATATGCTGAGGAGGACTCATCAGAATCTGAATTACCATGTTCCTCTTAGAAGTTACAAGATGACTCTTTCAAGGAGTGGTAGGAGAAGGTGATGTCCGGGTAGGTCCTGTAAAAGACAGAGATCTGAATGCCATGATGACTTTAAACAGGTCCTGAGAAAAATCCATCCACTCCTTTTTCTGGGATATCTAAGGTGAAACAAATTTTTTTGGTTTTCTTTTTCTGTTTCTTTAGAGTGACATCTACTTTGACTAAACAGGGAGGCTCTGACCCCTGATGCATTTCAATAATTTTTCCTGGGACCTCTTCTCTGTCAAGAATCTGTGGTATGTATTTTGGTCCCTCTGAAATAAATAAACAGGGTTCCTCCTTCTCACTGTCATCATTACTACAGTCTTATTGGACGTGTAAGCTTCAGACACTATACTGGCCTCTGGCAGCATCATGGTAGCAGCAGTCTGAATTGTTCATAGGTTCATAGGTATTTACTAGGCTACTGACTACAAGGGTCTTTTTAAGCCTAGTCATGCATCCAACATCTCTGACAAGTTCTGATACCCTTGATAAGTGTAAACAGGGGCTTGGGAGATGAAACATTTACAAGCTAGGGCCTGGGAGATGAACCATTTAGAGACTACCTGTGTCCATTAGAGACATAGGTGCCAAACCAGGGATGAATTTCATGTCCAATTGGGTTAGGGAGGAACTCTGCTTTACATGGATGGGGAGCCTGTTCCAGAGATGGGGTAATCTCTGGGATACATACCTGTCTCTCCAGCAGGTCCTATTTATATCACAGGCAAGGTTCAAGTCCTTAGAATAGGTAATTCTGGTGCTGTTTGTTTTGCGGATATGCAAGAGGTCCATTAGAGTTGGGTCTGACAATGCCCTGTATGTCAGGCATAGATCTCCCCTCAAAAGCCTGTAGGAGACAGAATACAGGGATAGAGCCTTGAGGCATTCTGTACATGACATTTTACTTAAGCCCTGTATTATTTTAGTGAGGAATCGCTGTGGACATTCCAATTGTTGAATATGCCTGGTTAGGTACATACCAAAGGGGGCATTGTATTCAATGATAGGTCTGATGAATGCCAAATACAGTGAAACAATGACTTCTTTGAACTTAGATGCATTACATTTGTTTAAAAGTTGCTCAACACAGAATGATTTCCTCACTACTGTAGACACATAGGTTCATAGGTTCATAGGTTCATACTAGGCTATCTGCCCTAGGGCATTTATAAGCCTAGCCAGAGTGTGTTTGGCTTTCGCCACCCATTTTAAATTAATTTTGCTATGCCTTTTTTTGAGGTTAGTATAATGTGCCTCTGTCTAACAGTGACACAGAAGTGATAGCCGAGGTAAACCTACGATCTCCCATCCACTCATCAAGATTCCTCTTGAAGAGAGTCAGTGTGAGACTTTGCCTAACCTGGACTGGGATTTTATTCCAGGGTGAAGGGAGCCTCTGGGTTATGAATCTGTCCCTCCAGCATGCCCTATTTATTTCAGTGCTGAGGTTCAAGTCTCTTGAGTGCGTAGCTCGATGGGATTTGGATTTTCTGAGGTGCAGCATGTCCATTAATTCCGGGTTGGACATGGCTTTATACGTCAGGCACAGATTGCCTCTGAGCAGGCGGTATGCCACTGAGTAGAGCTGGAGTTTCTTTAACCGGGCAGCATATGGCATCTGTTTGAGCCCTTTGATCCTCTTGGTGAGGTACTTTTGGGGTCTTTCCAGTTGCTGCAGGTGTCTGGTAAGGTACATCCCAAAGGGGCATTGTACTCAATTATGGGCCTGATGAGGGATGAGTAAAGAGGTACGATGACCTCCCTGATCTAGATGTGAATCCCTTCATGATTAGGTGGGCTATATAAAATGTTTTTCTAACCACTTTGGCCACGTGGTTGTCAAATGAGAGATTACTATCAACTTGGGTCCCCAGGTCCCTAATGACTTCTTCTGTACTTAATGGATTACCACCTATGTGGTAATTTGTGGGCACTTTGTTTTGCCAAAGGGGATGACTATACACTTTTGGCGTTTAGCTTGAGGCCATGGCTCTGGCACCAGTTGTCTGTTTCTATGAGGCCCTTTTGGAGGATGCTTGTGTCGGCTGGAGAGTTGATTATGGCGCCCAGTTTGCAGTCATCTGCGAACTTGGTCAGCCACAGTCCTTCCGTGTTGGCCTGTACTGCCGAGAAATATATACCGAACAAGAGAGGTCCCAGGACTGAGCCTTGTGGGATGCCACTTGTAACTGGTTTGGAGTCTGACATGGCTCCAGCAATTCTAACCATGTGGGTTCTGTCCTTGAGCCAGTTTGCAACCCATCTAGTGACATAGGGGTTTATATTTAAGCTGGTGAGCTTATCTATAATGCCCGAGTGGGGTATTGTATCGAAGGCTTTGCGAGGTCCAGGTAGGCTGTGTGGACCACCTTCCCTCGCCAATGGCCTTGGTGACTGTTTCAAAGAAATTGACCAGGTTTAAGAGGCAGGATCTGCCCTTAACAAAGCCAAACTGGGTAGGATCCAGTGTCTGTAGGTTCCCAATATCTTTATTTATGAGGTCCATGATGATCCTTTCCATAGCTTTGCAGACCAAGCTAGTCAGGCTTATGGGGCGATAGTTTCCAGGATCCGTTGAGGCACCACCTTTGTGGAGAGGGACCACTGTTGCTGTACGCCACTCTTTGGGTACATATCCTGTAGTAAGGCTAAGATTGAACAGTAGTTTTATGTTTGGGTTTAGCTCTTCTTGGAGTTCATGTAGGACGCAGCCCGGGACACCATCTGGTCTCATTGATGCTGTGTTTTTTGCTTTGGAGAGGCGGCTCTTACCTGAGCATCTGAGATGTCAGGGGCAGCACTCTGTTGGGATAGATATTTGCCCTTTTGGTGGGGAGGGGGGAGAGTTTGCACTGAACCTGTCAGCTAGGATGTTGGCAATGTCTGTGGGCTCGGTGTATTTTTGTCATTTTGGACTAATTCTGAGCATATCTGGGAATTCCCACCCAGGTTCCTAACATAACTAAAGAAAGCCTTGTGATTATCCTTAGTGTCCTGTGCAATTTTTCTCTCAAAGCTGGCCTTAGACGATTTTATGAGTGCCCGTAGTTTTTGCTAATACTGATCAGAGATGCCTTCCCTTTTGGGATTTTGCTCTATCATGTAGTAGCTTCCTCCTTCTATTGTATAGTTTGTTTATGGCTGGGGTCCACCAGACAGGACGTCTGCCTTTGGAGGATTGGGTCTTGGTTTTATTTGGGATTGCATGATCCATGCATTCCTGAAGGTGTTCATAGAATGCGTTTATAAAGGATTCTGCGGTCTGGGCCGAATTTCCACAGGCCGGGGCTTTGAAGGATTCCTCGGTTTTGAGGCATGTGAAATTTGCTTTAGAGAAGTTTTTCACTGTGGTTTTCTGGGCAGGGGTGGGGTCGGGATGTGAATATCCAGTGAGATTAGTTTATGGTCTGATCTTACCAGTGAGGGATACACTTCTGGTCTGGAGCATAGTGTCCCCATGTTGGTGATGATCAGGTCCAGTATGTTTTCCCCTCTTGTGGGAGTGGTAACAAGTTGTTCCATAGCATTTGAGTTTATAAATTCTAGGAACCTTTGGGCTAGGGTGTTGGAGCTAGAGTAATGCTCCCAGTCTATGTTTGGGTAGTTGAAGTCGTCCAATATAATGGTGTTTGGAGAGACCTTCATATTTTCCAGTATTCTCAGGAAGGCCAAGTGGGGTTCCTGTGTTTGGGAGGGTGGTCTGTAGCAGGCTATAAACTGGAAGGCAGTTTTACCCACAGTTAGTTGCACATGGATAGTCTCTGATGCTTCGTGCTGTGCCACCAACCTGGAGGTGTGGGTATCTTTGACGAATATTGATACTCCCCCCTCCTTTTGTGGTTCGGTCCAAGTTTTGGGGCCGAAAAGCATGGTATGAGGTATAACCTGGTAGTGCTGGGGTGCTCTCGGGAGCCTTGTACCAGGTTTCTGTTACTGCACAGATATCGATGTTCTCCATGCTAAGGAGAGAGTGCGTGCATCTTGAGGTTTAGACTTCTGGCATTGAGTAGCATTGAGTAGCATTACTCTTAGTTTCTTATCCCTTGTGATACCTATGGAGTTGGGTTTGTCTTTTGAGCCTTGCCTAAAAAAGGCACTATGGGGTAGCAAGAGCCTTTGCCAATATCCGAAAGCCCAGGGTGACAGGTGCAAGCCGTCCCTAGCGAAGCATCGTGGCTTGTCGAGCATGTCATCCCAGGCTGACAGGCATTGGATCCCCTTTGAATGACACCAACACTTAAGCCAATTGTTGAAATTGATCATCTTGTCTTCATATTGTGGCATCATTCTTGGTGAGGGTAAGATGCTACTCAAGGTCAGGGTCATACTGGCCTGGGCTACATGCTCAGAGAGCTCTTCTATGTCTCTTTTCATGTAGTCCAGGGAGGTACATCTCAGGTCATTCACACCAGCATGGACAATGACTGAGTCATATTTGTACTTGCCTTGGAGTGACCTGAGTGCTTGTGTTATGTGGCGGATCCTAGCGCCTGACAGGCAGCTCACCGTGACCTTCTCCTTGTTCAGCCTGGTGAGCGGGACGTCAGTGTGCCTGACGATAGAGTCACCTATTACAAGTGTATCAGGTGTGTTGTTTAGCCTTAAGGGCTGTGACTTTTCGGCACACTGGCTTTGTGAGCTATGTGTTGCACGTGTTTTGTTTTGGGGTAGCGGTTGCTTGGGTGTCTGCTTTGGAGGTCTCTGCTGCTTAGGCAGATTTTTATTTAGAGCCTCCGAGTATGTTTTTGTGTGTTTATGTGTTTGGTTTGTTGTCGTGGTAGGTCTATGTGAGACTGGAATTGTAGTGAGTGTGGTTTCCTTCTCCTCCTGACTGGTTACGCCAGTACTGAGTTGAGAGAGCTTAGCCTCCAGTTTGGCTATATGGTTGCATCTCTCACATGTGTTGGAATTTGTTGGGAGGAGGAGAGGGTTGTCTGTGTACATGAGGCAGTTGTAACATTGCCTCAAGATTCCCAGATTCACCAGCTGGACCGGAGAGGAGATTGACAACTGACCTTTTGACATGCTAGAATAGTATTGGGAATTCCTTTATAATTCAAAAAAAGGGCCAATGGGGAACAAGGTACTCAAGGGGAGTTTGTGAGGGTGTAGTGCTTTTAAATTTTTAGAGCTGACTTATATAATTGCTTTAGTGAGCAAGTGCCAGGTAACTTAAATGCAATGTGTTACAGGCAACTTAAATGCAAAAACGACAAACAGTAACTTTCTTTCAAGTGAAACAAGGAAATAAGTACAGTAAGCAATGCAGATATCACTAGGGATCCACAGAAGTGCTAAAAGGCCGCATTTTAGGTGGAATTAGCATTTCAGGGAAATAAACAAACAACAAGCATACAAATAAAGCTAGATTCAGCAGGCCTGGATCTAGTCTACGCTATAGCAAACAAGGTGTACCAATTTCAGTAAGAAACAGTTAGAATATGCAGGCACTATAAGCCTCTAACCAGAAATTCCCTGCTCAGAAGGGCAAAGTCCAGCCTCTCCTCCCACAAGAGTGCAGACCGCAATCCTTCTTAACGTAAAATAACTGGCCTGAAGCCCAAGTGCTTAAACCAGAACTAATACACTTTTAGAATAACAGACACTGAGCTCTCAATCAGCAGTTCCCAACTTAGAAGGATGTAAGCTACCTGTCCTGCCACCACAGTGCAGGCCACAAACCTTCCTAATGTAAAACAACTGGTCTGAAGCCCAAGTGCTTAATCCAAAAGACTTAGAAATGATAGCTACACTTTAATCAAGTTACTACCAGCAGTAATAAATACAACTGAATACTTTAAAGAATGCCTGGATTAGTGCTCAAGTTATACAAACAAAGCTAGATTCAGCAGGCCTGGATCTAGTCTATGCTACAGCAAACGAGGTGTACCAATTTCAGTAAGAAGCAGTTCAAATATGCAGGCACTATAAGCTTTAACTAGAAATTCCCAGCTCAGAAGGACAGAGTCCAGCCTCTCCTCCCACAAGAGTGCAGAACACGAACCCTCTTAATGTAAAATAACTGGCCTCAAGCCCAAGTGCTTAAACCAGAATTAATACACTTTTAGAATAACAGACACTGAGCCCTCAATCAGCAGTTCCCAACTTAGAAGGATGTAAGCTACCTGTTCTGCCACTACAGTGCAGACCACAAACCTTCCTAATGTAAAACTGGTCTGAAGCCCAGGTGCTTAAACTAAAAGGCTTACAATGAGTTACACCAAGCAGTAATAAATACAATTGAGTACTTTTAAGATGACGCAAAAGCAAAATAAAGTAGGAAAAAACACAAATACAGTAAAAGCAGATAATTTTTTTTTTTTTTTTTTTTGGAAAGAGAGAAAGGAGTAGCAGAAACTAAGCTGATTGGCCTTCTCAAATGCTCTCCCTGTACTGGGTAGAATGAGGTAATGACACTAGACTGGGAGGAGGGTCCCAGATCAAATTTACACTAGGGGCGGGCAACTGCAAAGCCACCAACTATAAAAACACTATGCCAACAGGGAGGGTGGGAAACAAATAGCAGAAATGTTACTCATAGCTGAAAAGCAGCAGTGAGCCTTTAAATGAAAGTTTTAAACAGCTAAAGGAGCCACTAGAAAAACAGAGTTTAACTGCAACAAGTTATCATAAACAAACAACCCAACAGATGCTTAATAAGAGTGGACAATTTCCAGTTAATACCTCACACACAGTGAAACTAGCTAGAAAAAATACACAGTACACAAAGTGCTATAAACAACAAAGAAATAAAGAACAAAATAAACAAAAACAGGATACTTAATGTTATATATTGTAGCTCGAGTTTGCTGAGTGTCCTTCCTTGATCAGCTCACTGTAAAATGGCTGAACACTCACAACTGAGCTTCTTAGGTAACAGAAAGTTGAAACTTGAGACAGCTTTTAAGAAAGAAATCTCAAAAGAACCAATGAGGTGCTTAGTCTAAGCTGTAGTCCAGGAGACCTCAGTCAGCCAATGACCTCAAACAATTCTCTCTCACTGAAATGCCTGATGGCTTTGGCTAAAACAAGATGTCCCTGAATTATGTGCTCAGACACACAGCCTCCACAAACACTAGGCCCAAATACAAGCCTGAATATGGAAATGCTACAAATATCCCCACTACTTAGAACAAATAGCAGAAATGTTACTCACAGCTGAAAAGCAGCAGTGAGCCTTTAAATGAACGTTTTAAACAGCTAAAGGAGCCACTAGAAAAAAGAGTTTAACTGCAACAAGTTATCATAAACAAACAACCCAACAGATGATTAATAAGAGTGGACAATTTCCAGTTAATACCTCACACACAGTGAAACTAGCTAGAAAAAATACACAGTACACAAAGTGCTATAAACAACAAAGAAATAAAGAACAAAATAAACAAAAACAGGATACTTAATGTTATATATTGTAGCTCGAGTTTGCTGAGTGTCCTTCCTTCGATCAGCTCACTGTAAAATGGCTGAACACTCACAACTGAGCTTCTTAGGTAACAGAAAGTTGAAACCTGAGACAGCTTCTAAGAAAGAAATCTCAAAAGAGCCAATGAGGTGCTTAGTCTAAGCTGTAGTCCAGGAGACCTCAGTCAGCCAATGACCTCAAACAATTCTCTCTCACTAAAACTCCAGATGGCTATGGCTAAAACCAGATGTCCCTGAATTATGTGCTCAGACACACAGCCTCCACAAACACTTGGCCCAAATACAAGCCTGAATATGGAAGTGCTACAAATATCCCCACTACTCAAACAAACTGCAGAAATGTTACTCACAGCTGAAAAGCAGCAGTGAGCCTTTAAATGAAAGTTTTAAACAGCTAAAGGAGCCACTAGAAAAAAAAGTTTAACTGCAACAAGTTATCATAAACAAACAACCCAACAGATCCTTAGCAAGAGTGGACAATTTCCAGTTAACACCTCACACACAGTGAAACTAGCTAGAAAAAATACACAGTACACAAAGTGCTATAAATAACAAAGAAATAAAGAACAAAATAAACAAAAAACAGGATACTTAATGTTATATATTGTAGCTCCGAGTTTGCTGAGTGTCCTTCCTTCGATCAGCTCACTGTAAAATGGCTGAACACTCACAACTGAGCTTCTTAGGTAACAGAAAGTTGAAACCTGAGACAGCTTTTAAGAAAGAAATCTCAAAAGAACCAATGAGGTGCTTAGTCTAAGCTGTAGTCCAGGAGACCTCAGTCAGCCAATGACCTCAAACAATTCTCTGGTCAAAGGCTAGATTAGTATTTATGTGTGTCCCTAAGTCCCTGACTACTGGGTCACCTCTAAGGGGTGTGTTATCTATATGTTAATTACCAGCGGTAGATGACTTCCTAAAGGATACTATTATGCATTTCTTGGCATTTAGTTTTAGTCCATGGCTAAGACACCAGTTGTCTGTCTGTATCAACCTCTCTTGGAGAACATTTGTGTCAGTGTGGGATTCAATGACAGCTCATAATTTGCAATCATCTGCAAATTAAGTCATCCAGAGACCAATGACATCGGTCTGGACTTCAGAGAATTAAATGCCAAAAAGGAGCGTTCCAAGGACTGATCTCTGAGGGACTCCACTTGTGACTGCCCTCTTTGTAGAGGTAGATTTCCCAATTATAACTTCCTGGGTCCTGTCTGTGAGCCAGTCGGCTATCCACCGGGTGATATATGAGTTTATACCTAACCTGTTGAGTTTGTCAACAATGCCCGTGTGGGCTTTTGTTTCAAATGCCTTGGACAGGTCAAGGTAGGCAGTGTGAACCATTTTGCCCTCATCCATTACTTTGGTGACCTACACAAAGAAGTCCATCGGGTTGAGTAGGCATGATCTGCCCTTGACGAAACCAAACTGTGTTGGGTCCAGTGTCTGGAGGTTTACTATATCACTACTGATCATTTCCATGATAATTCTTTCCATGGATTTACATATAAGACTAGTGAGACTTATGGGTCTGTAGTTTCCAGGGTCTGTAGATGGTTCACCTTTGTGCAGAGGGATGACTGTTGCTGTTCTCCATTCATGAGGCATGAAGCCTGTTTGGAGGCTATAGTTAAATAGCAATTCCAGAGGCCCTGACAGGTCATGTTTCATGCTATTTAGAAGGCATACTGGGATACTGTCAGGTGTACCATGGCTCTGCCCCTAGCCAGAAAATGCACTGACAGTAGAGATTCTTGTAGGGAATCTGCCAACCACAATCACACTTTCTCCTCATAGCTGACATCTAAATGAGCAACAAACAGCAATACAACTGAGAAAAGTTAAGGAAGGTTCCCCAGCAGTGCATTTATATGATCAAGTGAAGGCCAGCAGTAACAAGACCATATGTAGAACAGACAGATGGGTGTGAGAGCTGTGTTTGGACTGGCAGCGAGATAGTGTGAGGGCTTGCATTCATATACCTGCTTATGTACCTTTACACACAGAGGCTTACATCATACACTGGATGTATGGCTCAGTGAAAGGTGTTGGCTTTTGGTATTCTGGCCGGACATTAAGGTTATTTGGTAAGATAACCAACAGTTTTGAAAACTGCAACAGTGATCTAAGGAAGGGAATTTTATGCTTTTCTTCACATGCACTCACAAATTACATGTTATCATAACACCCTTTTAAGGTGCTACAAAGCATATTTGAGGTAAATTAGTCTTCTCTATTACGAAAAGTTTCTGACATTGTTTTTTCCTATGATGCTACAAGGACAAAAAATAATGTAAACAAAAATATAACAGCAGTAAAAATGAACACAAATGACACCAATAACATATGTTACATATGTAAATGCCAAGTGATTTATCACAATAATTCACATAAGTAATGTCTACTTAAATACAAAGTATAGCTGTGTCCCTCTTCCCTATCAATAAGTAAAAAGCTTCTGGAATGTGTATTGGATTTTATGCACAGAGTGGAAATGTATTACTTTCAGCACTTTTGAATTTATATTAAAAGTTGCCTGAAAATATGTTAATGTGGTTTATTTTTGTCACGCACTGTAATGGTACATGATAAAAAAAAATCTAAAACCTGGTTACTCTTTCCATTTCTGCTCTTCCGTCTCGCAATTCTGACATTTCAAACACTGTCATTAAAACATTATTGATTGATTTATTTATTTATTGACATTTGTCAACTGGGTTTGTCCAGCTGGGCTTGTGGCCCATTTTCAGTGGAGACCCAAGGAGAAAAGCTCCAGTAGTACATGTTAAACAAGTACAATTTTAAACAATATTGATATAATAGCAGTTATACAAAAAGATTCACATATGTTGGGTTACATGCATAAAGTTAAAGTTGCATTAAAAAGAAGCTAACAATTTTACATTGATATAGTTCAATAGGTCAACAATAAAACATTTTTGTTTGTATAAAATTATGCAAATGCATAGTGGACACACTGGAGAGATAGGTGTAATGAGGTACTAAGTATTGTCCTTTTGAAGGTATATAAAGGGAAGGAAGACTAGGTAGGGTCATGGCAAGGGCAGGTTCTGGAATTGAGGAAAAATAAGCTTTTAGTTCATTTTTAAAGTGTGAGGTGTGGGAGATTGAACGTAAGTCAAGGGGAAGTTTGTTCTAAGCATGGGCAAGGGAGTGTTTGTAGAGTAGTTTGCCTACTGACCTTTTTGGGTGGTAGATATCAAGTAATTTTTGGTTAGAAGTACGGGATGCGATGTAGATGGAGACTAAGGAAGATAGAGATAGACAGAAGGAGGGTTTATAAAGACTAGAGTGTAGTATATGAAATTGATAAGATAGCAGAAATTGGGGAAGGGAACATTATGGTGTACATGTGGTACAAAAACATAGAAAGATTATTAAAGCATTGCTTTATATCCCCAGCCATAAATATCATCCATTTATTCTTACAGTAATTAGAAGTAATTATATTTACAACATTTTGCATTCCAGAATATATCTTGAAGTCAGCCTTTCTACTTTAATGGGATATCACAGCAAACTAAACAATGAATGCAAACCATTGAATCTTTGCTTTCCTTGATAACATTAATGAAAATTCAAACTATAAATATACTGAATTTATCAAACTTTGTTTTTATCAGGAATCTACTTAGCTTACATAAGTGGAAGCATCTAGATTTGAATGCATTTCTCTAACATCTACATACTATGTAGCTGATACGAAAAATTTACTAATTTCTGCAGCATCCGTGTAAAGAAGATAACAGATATGTCTGCATACAAAGCATGGCATATAACTTGAAGGCCCCACTTGCAAAATGAGATAACATCTAAACTGTCAAAATAAGTAAAAATGTCGGACTGAAATGTGATGGGAAGGTAGAGTTAGCAATGCAGTACTTCCTCTGCCTTAGACTAAAAGCTATAGAAATGGGGCACATGATAGCTTGTGGGTAATCATTCTGAGGTCTATGAAGCCACACTGACAATGTATCTGTGCGTCAGACAACACTACAGTACAAAAGTGCCTATAATGAAAAAATATAAAGTATATAAAAAGAAGTCTCAGCATGCAAAAAAAACTGTTGAGTTTGATCTGTTCAAAGGTCTGCAGAGGTGTTTTTAACTTTCTAAATATAAACACAAATTCAATATCATTTTATATCGCTTCAACAGTTTTCACAAACTGGTTACATGCCAAAAAAAATGGAATCTAATATAACCCACAAAGTGTAACATTACTGGATGGCTATTTCTGGATTTCTCCTTTTTTTCTTTCATTACTTGCTTTATTTTTCCTTACAATTTACATTTCCTTTAATTTTTTAATTAAGTGGCAATTGCACTACATATGGTAGATGAATATATTATTTTTAGGCATGATTAAAAAAGACATACATTGTAACCAATAATAAACAGACTGCAGTAAAGAAATGCATTGAGAATGATTTAGTCCCCTATTTACAGTTCTTATGCAGCTAAAAATTGGACTTGCCAAATGCAACATTGGGAAGTATTACAGAATGAAATTTAGATCATCCAACAAGCAAAAGTATTAATACTGTAGCTGGTCCAAAAACACTTATCTATCACAGACCACCCCAATACCAGTAAATATTACGTCTATAGTATTATACAAATACACATACAGGGGGATTCAATAAACTCCGTGTAGGTTCCGCAAAGAGCCTACACAGATTATGTGGCATCACGTCATGAGTATTAATGATGTGTGGCACCATAAGCAAGGTTTTGCAACTCACAGCAGTGTTGCTGGTAGCAAAACCTGTACACTGAGAATATGGATTGTACCACCCAACCTTTCAGTGCAAGAAATCTGGACAAACGCTAAATACTAATGGGGGACAAAGGGCCAAAAATAGGGACAGATTTGAAGGTAGAATAATAGGATTTGTGTTAGCATGCATGTTCTGAAAGTTATGAAGTACGAAACTGAAATGTATGTCAGTCTGTATTGATGTCAATCTTCAGTGATTTCCCAGTAAATCACACATTTTACAAGGAACAGCCCAAAAACATGGTGCAAACATCTGGACATTCTGCAAATATCCAGACAATCCCCTTTTCTTTTTTTTTTGCCAGTGTTTGCATAATGCACCACTTGACATAAGCATGTTTAGCTGTGGTCACCTAGTTTATATGAAGTGCAGCAGCACACAAGCTGTAGTAATGAACCACCCAGGTTGTAGACAGGAGCCAAATGTAAACTGGATGTATTCAATTAATAATATTGGCTTCATGCAACTACAGTAGGCAGTGTTGTGCTTCAATTAACAGAAAGAACTCTACAATAACTAAGCTAAGATATGGCATATCATGTCACTAATCACGTGGTAGCAGGTGTGGAGTGCAGATGGTCCAGGGTTCTAATACAGGGTATGTAAAATTTGTTTTACTATTGTGAGATTGCAGATTATGGCAATAAAATACAACATACAGAACTGTTTTCTCAACATTCTTAGAAGAATCATAGACATGATTCATTTGACTAGCACATTTACACAGTGCTTGTATACCTAATAATCTTGAAATTGCATTTCTTGGCACTGTTGCGCATTGCTTAACATTGCGCAAATGCAGTGCACGCCAGTGCACACCTTCACCTACTGAGTGAACACCATGGCTGGGGAGAGGCTGGGAAATCCAGGTCCCATGAGGCAGCTGACAGTGAGACTTTAGTCCTTACCCAGTGGACTGTCATCAGTCACCTCACTGAGTTGCTGACTGCAGTGCCCAATGTCTGCACCTCCTATGAGTGCTCTGCATTAAGATGGAGAGCAGGTGCTCCATCCTGCATAGGCGTGTGTCCACAATGCAGTGTACCATCCCTGGCAGTTCCTGTTGGGTGATAAACTCACCACCTCCACCAATGCTCCTGGATGGAGCCACCGGCCTATCCTCTGGGGGAAAAACTACCTGAAGCATCAGGTAATGCAGGGGTGACAGAGGGGGTGCTACCAAGTTGTGCACCAGATGTGCTGGGCAGCAGTGCTGTAGCCGGTGGAGTTGGAGCAGGTGGATCCCATGGGACAGGCCTACCCCACTGTGCTGTAGAAAAAATAAAAAATAAAAATAAAAAAAATAGAGAGAGAGAGAGAGAGAGAGAGAGAGAAGGGTTAGGGTGAAGGAACAAAAAGGGAGAACATTAGTATCATATGTGACATACAAAGCATTGATACAATTATTTGACTGTATTATATTAACTTTGCTTTTAACAGTACCAACCCCTAACAAATAACTTTGTTTACTGTTAAGACTACCCAGCTCCAAACAGATGCACAATATACTTCAGATTGCAGTAAGCAATCCTTGATGCATGCATACATTGCACATATGCGTGTTCAATTATACTGATTACAGTTTACAGCAAGCCATTGGTGACAATGCTTTAGAGCTCTGACGTTACATTGCAATATCAATGAAAACTTAGCAGTACTGTATATTTGGGAAGTGTAGATTTTGAGAGCACAACCTATGACTACTCTGTAATACTGAACTGTTGCTTTGGCCTCCAGAGTAATGCATGCATACTTTGCTATTACAGTTGAGAAATGAATGCTAAATTTCATACAGCGGTATGATTAACCAATAAATGCATCATAACTGTTAATGCTAAAATAATCCTACTGTTGGAATGCATACATACCACATGCATCTCGCATCCATGCTTATCTAGTGGCATGGATTCACACATTCAGTTCTCGGTCTGTGATGGCTGTGGAAAGAAAACAGAACAGAATTCCATTAAGCATACCAATCTTGACTATAGCCTGCTTTTAACTCTTACAAGTAGTCTCTGCAAGTGATTCTTACACATCTTGGGGTGCCCCCAGTCCTACATTCCTCAAGCCAATGGTCAAGGGTATCCCTATTCCTCATCCTGAGGTTTCTGTGGTGATTCCTACATTTAGATTGTACTGTTGGGGGAACCAGAACATTGTGTTTTTTCTAATAATTTTTGACTTATATCTGACAAGGTGAAGCAATTTAGGAAACCATTATAAAACCATCATTTGTTTTCACATAGCATCTATCTATCCAGCTAGTCAGTTTGGGCATTACCATTAATGAGATTGTGAGTAATCTATATTACATTGGAGTTAACAAGGTATAGGGTCAGACCTTTGTATATTTTATCACAAGTTGATAGCAGGTTGACATTTTGCAAATTGGTGGTTTATTTATTTCTTGGGCAACAATCTTGTGTTGTGAAAGAGTATTACAAAAATTGGTTATTATATAACTGATAATAGAGAATTGGGTACTCTATTTTTATTAGAAGGCTTTTTCATCATTTGGGGATTGATCAGCTAACAGTAATCATACAAATCTGTCCAGGAACATGTGAATGTTTATCCCTTTTAGTGGTTGGCATTTACAACTATATTTAACAAGTGGATCTCACAATATAAATTTTTTTGGGGGTTAGAATTGATGATTTGCATATTTTGTGTGCATTTACCATATGCCTTTTTGGTTAATTAAGGAAAGGTTTTTTTTACCTTTGTCCTGTCTCTTTGATCCTCTCAGCAAACATTTATATTTGTTTGTGACTCAAATGGATTCAGTATAATATATTTTGTACCAGTAAGCCAGGATCAAGTATAGGGGCACTATTCTTATAAGCATCCTTGACAGTCTGCTTAAGAGATGTCCTATAGGCTCCATTTTGGTGGTATTACATCAAAGTCGACTATCAGTGACTTTAGGGTGATTGAAGCAAATTAGCAACTTATGGTCATGCATCTTAACAAACTACTTCAGGGCCTTTGTGCAGATAAGGATGACATTTGTGTATTTGGAATTAAACCTATGGATGAGGGCACAAAGGAGAACAGCCAGACTGATCCAGTTGACGGTTGTAATTTGCTCTTCACTCAGCTTGGCAAGAAGGTCAAAACTTTATGCACTAACATTTGGCACCTAAAGTTTTTTGAAGCATATCAAAATCAAAATATTACCCCGAGGCGTTTAAGGACTAAATTACAGCCATTAGTTAGTAAGCCTGATGACACACTATTAAGGAATTGGAACATGGCACAGCAACAGACGTCCATGTCCTTTGTTAACATTTTAGCATCTTATTATGAAAGAACAATTGAGGTCAACATATGTGATGTACAAAAATATGTGAAGAGTTGAAAAAACATGAAGAACAAACTAATTTTAAGGGTAATCTTAGCAGACTCTGAAAGGAATTGATTACCTTTGAAAATCATTTGAAAGATAAAAAGTTACATAAGTTTTCCAGAGATATGGAAGATTATGAGAGGGGTAGGCCATCTGAGTCACAGAGAAGTGTTAGGTTTGCAGATGGAACAAAAAACACTACTCAGATATGCAAAAAAAGACCCAGATCCATATTGAAAAAAGACAGACCATACACCACAACTTCAGGGGAGGAATCCTCCACTACTGACACTGAATCCACATACATTAGTGATTCCCCTGATTCCAAGAGGGGTCAAAGTTCAGAATACCCTTTAGGGGTAGGAGGCACGGGGGGTGTAAGCACAGGGGTAAAAACTATAGAGGATCTTTTCCAATCAATATTGAAATAAATGTAGAGTGTTCAAATGTGTACAATATTTCCAAATATGTTTTATCATCTGAAGAGGAATCACTGCTGAATAAAGGTCTTGGTTTTATCCCAGGTTTTTTTGTGAATGAAAGCATTTTTGTCTCTGATATACTGTCATTTTGCAGAAAGCTTAATCTGAAATTGTATTTCAGCCAACAGGGCCATTCTCAGAGATTAACTGAATTTAGATTCTACAAATCCAATTTTAGTCCACCCATGGACAAACATGTGGCCATTTTCCAACAGGCAGTTATCAAAGATTTGCATTACCATTTAAGTTCTTCACAGATTATCAGACATAATCTAACAATGGCAGAAGAAGAAGCTCTTACAGATCTTAGAGCCAATATTGATATTTCCATCCTACCAGCGGACAAGGGTGGGGCGGTGGTAGTCATGGACTCCAATTATTACTGGGCTGAGGGAAGTAGACAATTGTCTAACCCTCAGCATTACATGAACATGCCCACTGACCCCACTCTAAATTTCAAAAAAGAGATTGACAACTTTTTGCAGGAAGCGGTGGATCAGGGAATTATCAGTGATAAAACTAGACAACAACTAGTGGTAAAAGATCCGGGCAAACAACATCTTTAACTATTGCCCAAAATTCACAAATCTTTGAGTACGCCACCAGGTAGACCAATTGTTTCAGGCATAGGCTCCCTTACGGAGCCATTATCAGCATTTTTGATGGAATATTTGCAACCGCTATTGTCACATGTTAGAGCCAGGTTAAAGGGCACAACTGAATTTCTACACATTGTATCTGAGTCTGAATTACAACCCCACTAGTTGATGTGCACCCTGGCTGTTAAATCATTACACCAGCATTCCACACAGCATTCCACACTGGGCAGGATTGACAGCATTAGAATTTTGGCTAAATAAGGCCAATATCTACAGTCCAGGTTTTAACACATTGCTCATTTGCATGGCCGAGCATGTCCTTACCAAAAACGCCTTCTATGTTAAACATGAGTATTACTGGCAAATACAAGGTACAGCAATGGGGGCATCTTTTGCCCCAATATATGCTGATTTATATATGGGATATGTTGAGGAACACATTATAAACAATGAGTCACATAACCCGTATTTGCCAGAGATTGACATATGGAGACATTTTTTGGACAACTGTTGGCTTATATGGAAAGGAGGCAGTGATTATTTGGAGGAATTCATTGAATACCTCAATGGAAATAAATGGGGGGCTGAGTTTACAGTGAGTTTTCATAAAAATGAGATTCACTTTTTGGATGTTAACTTACAGCATCAACCAGATAATACATTATGTACTACTGTTTATCGAAAATATCCACAATATAACAGCCTGTTACACGCCTCCAGTCTCCATCCCAAACACACCATTAATAATATTCCGAAATCTCAGTTTTTGCGTTTGAAGAGAATCTGTTCTTCACAGCAGGATTTGACACAATCCCATCAGGATTTAGCCAACAGATTTCTAGATAGGGGATATGGTACACAGAATGTGAACTCGGCCATGCAATGGGCCAACAACCAATCTAGGGGTACTTTATTACAATACAAACGTACACCTAGGAAGGAGAATAAGGCTACCTTGAGAATGGTCACTACATTTGGCAGAAATACAGCCTTTCTTACTGATGTTATTGACAAACATTGGAATATTTTGAAGGCCAGTGAACAATTGGGTGACCTTTTGGGGGACAAATGCTCATTTTCCTTCAGGCGGGGCAAAAACTTAGGGTCCCATTTCTCTCACTACAAGAAAATTATGCATCAGGATAATATTTATCATCAAACTACATTAACAGGGGAGAGACTGGTTGGTTCTTATCCTTGTGAACACTGCACATTCTGTAAATATGTCTTTAAAACCAAATCCTTCACTAGTAAAAATACTGGGCAGCTGTATAACATGAATGTTTATGCCAATTGCAGAACGGATTGGGTTATATATTTGGCCACCTGCACTTGTCAAGCCTTTTATGTGGGGCAAACTTCTAGACAATTCAGATGTCAAATGTCAGAACATTTAGGAGACATTAGGAATGCAAGGGCCAACAATGCTCTATATAGACATTCACTGATTCATCACACAGCCAAATTTACTTTTACAGTCATAGACAAAATATCGGGCAACAGATCTTTTAAAACAGGGTTGTATGGTATATTAAACATGAAGGAAAGGAAATGGATTGTCAAATTAGGGGGTTTATTCCCACCTAGATTAAATGACAAACTGTAGGGTTTCCTTTCTCTTCATGGGTCTTGATACTATTTATGAATCTATTAACAATTCTTCGGTTTGTCCCAAGAAGAAAGAAAAATAGAAAATAAGAATAGAATTTATTGTTGTTTGTATTGTCTTTTTATATTAATTATTTTTCATTTTCATTATTTAGTATCAGACCAGATATTCCTTAGACAGGAAGTGATGTAATTTGTCTTTAATGATACTGAATATATATTGCAGTTATAACACTGCTTCATGTTATGTACCACTGATGAAAACAATAAGCTGAAACCGGTCTGGTTTTCTCAATAAATCTTCACGCTCCTAAGGTGCTGGCTTTCTTTTTTGTCTTGTTACAGTTTGCCTGGCCTGTGCATCTACCATACTTGCTAGCCTGCTTCTTTGTGACTACGTGATTCCTACATTGTTTGACAGTGCGGGGTATATTAGTAGCACTGGTCAGTGCCCGGGCCAGACTATTCTGTGCCTCTGCCTTGTAATCTGAGCCACAATAGTCATTCTGCAAAAGTCTGGGCCCATGTTCATTCACTAGGAGTCCAACAAAAACTTTGGACTCATGGACATCTCATCTTTGAGCCCAGACTCTCAAAAATTCTCCAGGAACGCCTACCATGCCTATCACAGATCAGTACCAATGTAAAATGATGTTTCTCACCAATTGCAGGTATTGCACTTACTGGGAGTGAGCACTTTCTGGTTTTGCAACATTTTAAAGTATTGTGCATCACTTACCATCATGCAAACATGTTGTACGAGAGTGTGCAAGGCCAGGAAATGTTAAGGCCAATAGTATTAATTGAATACATCCGGTGTATGTTCATGGCTCTCTGGGTCCTGTCTGCTACCTGGGTAGCCCATTCATCTGGTTTGTGCACTGCCTCTCTACACACAAATGAAATGCACATAGACAAAGCCGTTTTTGCCAAGAGGCACATTGCGCAAACAGTGCCCTCCCCAAAAAAAATTATAAAAAATGGAGAATTAGTTGAAATGTGGAAAATCGATCTATGAAATACACAGTAGAAAATGTAAGTACACATGAGATATGGCTACACAAGTCTAGATCCCAATTCTCACTGCAATGCATAGTCAGAAATTGGGGGCTTATCCATTTTTGCCCCATAAACAGCTTTGCAGCAAATACATGATGTAATTCCTCAAACAACCAAGCGCAACTGAATGGACACTGATATCAAGGTATGATCTGTTATTTGTAAATGTATTCTATTTAAGATATTTGGATGTAGTGCACTTAGTGATCACACAACCTTCTATGATTATTCCTTGGAAATATACAGCTATGTCTTACTTTTCTGTGTTTCATGGTCATTCGTCAGTTATTGGATGGGTACTCAGAAACATGCAGTGTGTAAGCCAGTCTATATCATTTACCTTAAAATGTGTGAGGATGTTAACTGGGAACAATATGATATGCAGTTGCCATCAAATTAATAGAATGGTGGATGGCATAAACAAGTATAGTCTGCTGTTTTGGGGGTGGGTAGCAAAGGTGGGTTCCTGTCGTAGCACATGCAAGGGTATAATGTTCTTTCAAGGGGGGTGGACCCAGGCTGAGCTAATGTTATGGCACAAACAAGGATATGTTGCTCTTGTTGCTCTCCTTGTTTTGCATCCTGCTGGTTTGATCTTGTGAGGGTGGTGAAGCCAGAAACTGCTGTGTGTCAAATTACTTTCAAACTTCTCTCTGTTATGATTTCCCATTACAATCGTATGGTGCTAAACTGAGAGCATACAGTGATCATCATTATTTTGGGGAGGTACCAATGTATAATTCTTTGAGGCCTGAGGCCTACTACTTGCTAATGGACACATGCAAGTCAAATAACTCTCTGCTGTCACATGTGACATTAATATCTGTAACCATCTTCCACCTTGTAGTTGCTTACTGTACCAAGTGATGAAATACAAGGACATGTCATAATATTATTATACAATACAGTACATCTTCAGGACTTACCTTGTAAATGTAGCAGTTGCCACAGTGTTAGTTCAGGGTTGACTGTGATGCAAGCAGTACACAGCCAGTACATGGAGAGGTAAAGGCTGTGACTCTGAGTTGAGGCTGGCAGAGGTCACAGCATTCCTGCATTGTGTCCCTGTTCACTCTGTAGCATTCTACAATGCCCATGTTGTGTATGTTGTGAAAAGTTAAATATGGCCTGAAAAGTCTTCTCCGTATTACCTTAGGCCTATTGGCAGCAGCAGCAGTATTGCCTGCAGCCTGTAATATATACAAATGGAGTTAAATAGCAGCTGCTCCTAACATTCTATTTGTGTCAGCTTTCTGTGTCTGTACTCCACTACTATTGAAATTCACAAAAAAAACAGCATGGAGTCTACATGGTTGCTTGATAACTTCTTGAATAGCTCCACCAGACTGGTTGATTAGCATGCAGTTCAGTTGCTTATGCTGTAATTAGCATCTCTGAAACACATCCTAGACAGATGCAATCCAGTAATAATTTACTCTATTATAAAAAGGCAAATGTGTAGCTAGCCAAACCAATGGCGAGGATACTTGCTATATGTTCAGAAAAGCAAAATATTTCCAAAGCTGTCTTTACAGAGGAGTATTGAACTCCATCAGGTAGCTCTCATTTTGTTACCTACATAATGCATGTGCTGGAATATATTAATGAATAATGTGAAGCAAAATCTTTTACACTGTTACCTGTATGCTTTAGTTAAAATTATACTGATGGCACTGCCATGTTTGTCAAGCCATTTCAGAGGTACAAATGATTGACAATACATGAAAATAGTAAGGTGTGTGATACATATGTACAAATGTTTCAGGGAAAGGTCCTTTGAATACATGTTTAGCATTTCAAATGTGTTTTATTAACAAAATGGTTCATGTGCCTGTTCTTTTATGGGTGGGGGAGCAAAGAGAAGTTACTTGTTCTTTTGGGGGAGCACAGTAGTTACTACTATGGCACATACAAAGATATGTTGCTCTTGCTACTCTCCTTGATTTGCATCCTTCCTGTTGTTAGCATTTCACATCTGTAGACTGTTTTATGTTTTTCCAGTGGGTACTACTGACTGCCTACCTTAACTGCTTTCTCTGGTAACAATTACTTTGTAGTTATGTGATACTTATGTGTATTATTATTCTGTTGTCTTTTAGCACTGAAAATGTCATCGAGGTGCAGAATCCCTTCAATGAGGCCAAAAATACAATAATTGTTGATGCTCTTCATCAACATGGGGCTTTTCTTCTCAGAAGGGGTCATCCCAATATGCCATAGAGGCTGAGACTATGGCAGCAGATCGTTGCATACATAAATGCTGTGGGGTCCATGGCCGGACTTATCAGCAGGTGTGCCACAGAGCCACAGACATGATAACACCTGCACGGAGGCGTGCAGCTGCTATTGCCTGAGACCAGAGGGTAAATAGGGTTGGTCCTGCTCCGAACAACTTCTCACTCCCAATGAGGAATTCCTGGCAAATCTACAAGTCAACTCACAGCAGAGTGACCCACAACATCTGACTGATGTGAGCACCACTCCTCCTCAGTCCCAGGAAGAGCTTCCAAGTAGGCTTTGTTATATGACCAATTGAATACTGTTGTAGAATAAAACAATTGAAATAAAAGTTACTTCTGTGTCACTTTTTTGGGGAGGATTGAAGATTGGTACAGTGATAAGCTCAGTTTGGAGTTGTCAGTGATGTTTTTGTTGAACTAACACAATATGCAGATATAGAGGAGTACATGTAGTACCCCCTGTCTTACTGTTAAATGTGATAATGTTTGCCTTACCTCTTGCTTAACTTATTTCAGGACCATCAGGAATCCAGCAACATATGCCTCCTGCAGATGATAAGCCAAATAAAGTTATTTCAGTATCATTTTCTAAAAATATAATATGTCATTTTAGGCCTGTTGTGTGTATTGCTGTACTGTCTGTAATAGCGGCAACACTGTTAGTTGTTTAGCATGTATTGCACCATAGTAGTACAGGTATTAATGTATGCCTGTGTTTCTCCCTTTTTATCACAGGCGATCATGACAGTGGAAGTGTGGGCCCTGTGCCACCTGATGTCAGTGTCTCATCAGACACTGACGATGATGGTGGTGAAACTCAGACACAGTAAGGTGGTGCAGAAGTTGAATCTGATACAGAGATTGACATCCAGCCACCCCATTTTTTTACTCTGGACAAAGCCAGTAGGCCTATGCCTACCCAGTCCACTGAGCCCACAGATACAGAACAGGCGGAGGGTGAGGACATTGAACAGGGAAGTGTGGCTACTGCAGCTTTAGTCCCTGTTGAGTCTGGCCATAGCAAAAGTGTTGGTGAGGTGCCACACAGGAGGGTTGATAGGAGTGCTTGGAGGGGGCCTGCTCTCCCTCCTCCACCTGGTGCAGGTGTTGCTTCCCATGTCACACAATGTATCTTTAAGGCCATCATGAAGGCACAGGCATGTTCAGAAAGGCACGCCAGATAAATTGTCAGGGTTGTGGATATGGCACAGTCTAACATGTGTGACTGCCTCCACCATGTCACCAATTCCCTGGATCGGATGAATGACAAATTGGAATGAGGGCTGTCTGTGATGGACTGAGGGGTGTCTGTCATGGAACAAGCAGTGTCTGTGATGGAACATCTGCTGGGATGGAGAATGGCATCCTCATGGCCATAGGTCAGTCACAACATCTGCTGATAGCCAACGAGGCTGTGCCTGATCACACTCCGGTAGTGGCAGTATTTCTGCTGGTCCATCAGTATGTGTGCTGTCCACACCCAGATGTGGCAGGCTATGGGGTCGTGGTCCTGGGCATTCCTGTGAAGGGAGCACATCCAGAAAACATTGGTCATGCTCAGGTAGCAGCACTCTGTCTGACCTTGAGCACGGAGGTGCCAGTGCAGCTCCTGGCAGAGCAAGTTCTTATGGTCAGGGGCAACAAGGATGAACTGCCACATCTACCATGCATGGCCCATGTCTGTCTGACATACCATGATGTAGACCTGCACTGAGCTTGGCTGTGTTCATGCAGACGCTCACATAATACTTTCACGTGGAGGACCCCCCTACAGACACACACACACACACACACACACACACACACACACACACACACACACACACACACACACACACACACACACACACACACACACGCACACACCCACACACACACACACACACACACACACACACACACACACACACACACACACACGCACAGCCTGCCTGCTTCCCTTTCTTCCACACACACACTCACCAACCTTTTGTGCCAGCCTAGGCCTCTTGCCACCGCCATCCCCCCAAGCACGTGTGCAAGTGATGATAACTGTGCCATATCCATGTTTTCTTTCTTTTGAATTCAGGGATACAAAAGCTTTGTGTCTGATGCACAGGATGCATAGCTACATTAGTGCATAGTATATCTGCATTTGTGTTGTTGAAGTGATAATTGTAAATGTCAGTTCCTTCTAATGTATTATTTTGTAAGGGTTGTGAAATCAGGAACTGCAATGTGTGTCATTACTTTACAACCTTTGTCTTTAATGTTTTCCAGGACATAAATATAGTGCACATCATAAGACACACCATCACATTCAGATACCAGAATTGCATGACAGCACTGCAGTCAAAGTCATCATAACAGTCATACAGTATAATGCCCTCTTTTGCATTAACCTCACCAGACACATGCATTAACTGGACAGACCACAGGGCTTTCTCATCAAGATAATACAGGACCTACTAACCATGACATGATGTATGTGGGTCCATTAAAAGACTTGTCACTCTCATTTGTCTGGTATTGCATTAAATTGCAACTGTTATTCTAAGCCTATTACATTTGGTTTAAGCACTTGGGCTTCATGCCAATTGTATTGCATTAAGAAGGTTTGTAGTCTACATTCTTGTGGGAGGAGATGGTAGCCTCTGCCCTTCTGACCTGGAAATTGCTTGCTGAATCCTTATTGTGGCTGTTGTTCTAAGTGTCTTTGTTATGGTTTAAGCACCTGGCCTCCAAACCAGTTATTTTACATTAGGAAGGTTTGTGGTGTAGACTATTGTAGCAGGGGAGGCTAGCCTACACCCATCTAAGCTGGGAATTGCTGGTTGAAGGCTTATTGTGTCTATTATTCTGAAAGTGTCATAGTTCTGATTTAAGCACTTGGGTTCCAGACCATTTATTTCACACTATGAAGGTTTGTTGTCTACACTCTTGGAGTATTCTACTGAATTGCTACTTTATTTACACAGTTTGTACTTCTGTTGTGATTCTGATTTTCTGCACTTTGAATTACTAACACTTGTGCATTTTATAGCATAGGCTGAATTCAGGATTCCTGAATCTAGACTGTTTGGTATCATTTGGTCATCACCAACATGGGCTACAGGTGTTCCACACCGGAGGTCAACCTGTCACTGGTTAGATCAGACCATAAACACTCTGGATGTCCACACCACACCACCAAGGAAACCACAGTGAAAAACTTTTCTATAGCAACCTTCACCTTACTTAAAACAGAGATGGTAAGTTTCACAGCCCCCATGCTAGAGGATAACAGTTTCCAAGATGCAGGAACCTTTACAAATGCACTCTATGACCATCTACAAGGATGCATGGATCATGCAATCCCTAGCAAAACCAAGACTCACTCCCCTAAGAGAAGGAAACCAGTCTGGTGGACCCCTGCCATAAACAGGCTATACAATAGAAGGAGGAAACTAGTTCAGAAAAAAAGCAAATCCCAAGAAGGAAAGACATCCCTGATCAGTATCAGTAAGAAATTAAGGTCCCTCATGAAATCCTCCAAGGCTAACTTTGAAAGAAATATAGCCAAGGAATCAAAAGATAACCACAAAGCCTTCTTTAGCTATGTCAAGAATCTAAGTGGCAACTCGCAGATATGCTCTGAGCTAGTGCAAAATAGCACAAAATATACTGAACCCACTGATACTGGCAACATCCTGGCAGATAGATTCAGTGCAAACTTCACCCCCCTCTCACCCCCAAAAGGGCCCACAACAATACTGGAAAAGTGCAGTGTCCCGGAAATCACAGACGCACAGGTGAAAACAGCCCTTTCAAAAGCCAAAAGCACAGCATCAATGAGGCCAGATGGTGTCCCAGGCTGCGTCTTGCACGAACTACAGAACGAACTAACCCCCCACCTAAACACACTGTTCAACCTCAGCCTCTCCACAGCCTACATGCCCAGAGAATGGTGCACAGCAACAGTTATTCTGCTCCACAAAGGAGGGTCCACAACTGACCCTGGTAACTATCGTCCCATAAGCCTGACTAACCTGGTCTGCAAGGCTATGGAGAGCATCATCATGGAACTCATTAACAAAGTCATTGGGAACCTCCAAACACTTGACCCGACCCAGTTCGGCTTTGTTAAGGGCAGATCATGCCTACTAGACCTGGTTGACTTCTTCGAGACAGTCACCAAGGCCATAGATGAGGGGAAGGTAGTTCACACAGCCTACCTTGACCTCGCCAAGGCTTTTGACACCATTCCCCACTCTGGAATTATAGAAAAACTCACCAGCCTGAACATAAACCCTTACATCACAAGATGGGTTGCCAACTGGTTTACAGACAAAACTCACACAGTAAGAATAGCAGGCTCCAGGTCCAACTCTAAACCAGTCACAAGTGGTGTCCCACAAGGCTCGATCCTGGGACCCCAACTGTTCGGCATATACTTCTCAGAAGTACAGGCAAACACAGAAGGACTATGGCTATCCAAGTTTGCCGATGACTGCAAACTGGGAGCCATAATTGACACTCTGGCTGACGGACATTCTCCAAAAGGGCCTTACTGAGATGGACACCTGATGTCAAAGTCATGGTCTCAAGCTAAATGCCAAAAAATGCATAGTCATCCCATTTGGGAAAAACAAAACACCCATGAATTATCACATAGGTGGCAGCCCCCTTAAGACAGAAGAGGTAATAAGAGATCTGGGGACCCAGGTAGATAGTAATCTCTCCTTTGACAATCATATTGCCAAAGTAGTTAGGAAATCCTTCTATGTAGCTCATCTAATTACTAAAGGGTTCACATCTAGAAATAAAGAGGTTATAGTACCCCTCTACTCATCACTCATCAGACCCATCATAGAGTACAATGCCCCATTTGGGATGTACCTCACAAGACACTTCCAACAGCTGGAAAGACCACAAAAGTAACACACCAAGAGGATTACTGGCCTCAAACATATTTCCTATGCAGCCCGACTGGAAAAACTCCAGCTGTACTCAGTCGCATATCGCTTACTCAGAGGTGATCTCTTCCTGACTTACAAAGCCATGCCCAACTCGGAATTGATGGACATGCTCCACCTAAAGAAATCCAAGTCACTGCAAGCCACTCGGTTTAGTGAGCTAAACCTCAACACAACAATAAATAGAACATGCTGGAGGGATAGATTCCTGTCACAGAGACTCCCCATGCTTTGGAACAAAATTCCTAACTACATTAGGCAGAGCCCCTCACTAACACTCTTCAAGAGAAACCTTAATGAGTGGATGGGTAACAGAAAATATACCCCTGGTATCACTTCATTGGCTCTTCTTAACAGAGGTTCAGTTAATTAATCAATGGGGCGGCGAAAGCTGACACACTCTGGCTAGGCTTATAAATGCTCTCAGGCAGATAGCCTAGCACCTACCTATGAACCTATTTGCGCACATTTGAGTACTAAAACCAGCCCTTTTACATTAAGAAGGCCTCCTGAACCTTGTGGTAGAACTGTGCAGCCAAGAACCTATCCGAGTTCAGGATTGCCGGAATAAGGCTCACTCTTGGTCTTTCCCTTTGTTTACTTTTTTAAAATTGTTTAACTTTGCTTGTATTGCAGTGTTGTGTTTTGAGAGATTTGCACTCAGTTTACCATAGCTGCTCAGAGCTTGCCTTGCTGTCCTGTGACCATCTCAGTTGTGCATTGTGAAACTCTGACAAATTTTTGTACCCCCTAGCCCTCCACAAAACATTTTGTCACTCCTTACTAGTTCCGCCAGTATATACCTTCCATAATGGATGGACAGTTTCCACCATTTCTCCAGGCAGCCTGATTTACATGGGCAACCAGAGGCAATGTACAACTTGCCTCATGTATATTGACAACTAGTTACTGCTAAAACAAATTAATACAACATGTGAGAGTTGTACTATAATAGTATGAATTTGGAATCAATTCTCTCACATAAGAACAAACCAGGTATCAAACATTTTGTCAGCACACACAATTCATCTCTTGCACATAATCTCACAACACATAAACCCACATACAGAGAGGTACTTGCTAGAAACCTAACTAAAGATCAGAGACATCCCAAGTGCAAACATACTGCACACACTCCAGACCCAACAGAATCCACTACACATAATAATACACACAACAGTGCCTCAGCCAATAAGCCCCTCAGGCAAAACACCTCAAAACCAAATGTTCTGCTCATAAGCCACTCCATAGTGAAACACACAGATGTCCCCCTTGCCAAGCTGGATAAGGAGAAGGTCGCAGTCAGCTGCCAGTCAGGTGCCAGGGTCCATCAGATCATGCATGCACTCAAGTCTCTCAACAACAAGTGCCGTTATGACACTGTCATAGTCCATGTTGCAGTGAATGACTGAAGATGTATTTCACTGTACTATATGGAGGTGCTTGCCTCCCCTATAGTGGCCTCTTTAGGCAATGACAGAACAACTAAATTCCCAATGTAAAAGAATCCACTAGAGACAAACTGAAGGTTATGCTGCTTAATGCAAGGAGTGTAAATCAGAAACTGCACTCACTGGAAAAATGCATTACCTTGAAAGATGCCCATGTTTGTGCAGTCACACAGACATGGTTCAAGGCTACAGACAGCACCCTGGCCATGCAAGGCTACAATGCCTTCCACACATTCAGACATCAAAACAAGTGTGAAAGAACAAAAGGCAGAGGTGTATACATCTTCATTAAAGATGAAATAGACCGCAATACTGGTCAAAGAGTATGACTCTGTAGTGTTACTCCAAGTCCAACTAACTGTAAGTAAAATCTTCTTCCATATCATTGTTTGCTACAGGTCCCCTACCATGAACCACAAATACCACTCTGCCTACTTGGACCTACTTGAGTCACTCACTATACAGCCAAACACCTTAGTCATGTGTGATTTCAACTATCCTTCCATCAATATGAAGTCATATATGTGCATAATCACACTCACCCTAAGGTTCCTGGACTTTGTTAATACATATGCAGTGTAACAGATAGTCTGCACCCCCACAAGGGGCTTACATGTCTTAGACTTAGTACTCACCAACACAGTGGTTCTCTGCACTAACTCCTGTGTGTTTTCCCCCAGGTCAGGTCGGATCTGAATTCAGTCTTGTTCATATTTACAATCATAGCCAACACCTCCTCAAGAGCAGGAAGGATGAAACATTTATCGAAAGCAAACTATAGCCTCCTAACAGATGCCATATATAGATACAACGCCCCTGCTACCACTGTCAACAATGACTACTATACACAGGTGGACACAAGTGTCCTTTATAAACACCTATACAAATGTATAGAGTTGGCTGAAAGTGAACAGATCATCCTGGTGGGCATCAAGCATACATAGGTTATACAAGCCATTGATGAGGGAAAGGCAGTCCATACAGCCTACCTCGATCTGGCGAAGGCCTTCGATACAATACCCCACTCGGGTATCATTGAAAAACTCATCAGCTTAAATGTTAACCCATACATCACAAGATGGGTTGCAAACTGGCTGAGTGACAGAACCCACAGGGTCAGAGTTGCTGGCGCCATGTCAGACTCAAAGCCTGTCACAAGTGGTGTCCCACAGGGCTCAGTCCTGGGCCCACTCTTGTTTGGCATCTACTTTTCCAAAGTACAAGCAAACACAGGAGGGTTATGGCTGACAAAGTTTGCAGATGACTGCAAACTGCCATAGTCGAAAACACATCTGACACAGATATCCTTCAGAAGGGTCTCACAGAAACGGATGACTGGTGCCAGAGCCATGGCCTAAAGTTAAATGCCAAAAATGCATAGTCATACCCTTCGGGAAAACAAGGTTACCCCTAGCTACCATATAGGTGGTAATCCTCTGAGCACAGAAGAAGTTATCAGGGACCTGGGGACCCAGGTTGACATTAGCCTGTCATTCGACACCCATGTAGCTAAAGTAGTTAGGAAGACCTTCTACATTGCCCACCTCATCATGAAGGGATTCACATCTAGATCAAGGGAGGTCATAGTCTCCTATACTCATCACTCATCAGACCAATGATTGAGTACAATGCCCCATTCAGAATGTATCTGACCCGACACTTGCAGCAGCTAGAGGCCACAAAGTTCCTCACCAAAAGGATAAAGGGTCTCAAAAATCTGTCCTATGCTGCCTGACTGAAAGAACTCCAGCTCTATTCAGTCGCCACCGCTTGCTCAGAGGTGACCTTTGCCTGACATACAAGGCCATGTCAAACCCAGAGTTGATGAATATGCTTCACCTCAAAAAATCTAGATCCGTCAGAGCCACAAGGGCGGGAGACTTAAACCTCGACACGGCTATTAATAGGACGTGCTGGAGGGATAGATTCATCACCCAAAGACTCCCTATGCTGTGGAACAAAATCCCGGTATATGTGAGGCAGAGCACCTCGCTGGCCTTGTTCAAGAGAAATCTTGACCAATGGATGGGAGATCGCAGATATACTCCAGGGATTACCTCAGTGTCACTGCTAGACAGAGGCACAGCAAAATAATGGGTATAGTTCTCCATATAAAAGGGGTGGCTTAAGCCACAAAACTATGGGCTAGGCTTATAAATGCCCTCGGGCAGATAGCCTAGTATGAACCTATGAACCTATGAACCTATGAACAAGTGGAAGAACATAATGTCTAAGAACAAGATGGAACTGACTCAGCAGAGGAAGGATACCCTCCATGGCTTGAACAAGCAAATTAGCTACATTGTAAAGTCTTCTAAAGTCACATACAAAGCTAAACTAGCATGCCTAGCTAAAGATAATCAGGAGGCATTCTTTAACTACGTCAGAAATGTAAAAGTAAGGGGCCAGCTTTGTGCTGAACTAGTAGTTGACAGTACCACTCATACTGACCCTGTGGACAATGCCAACCTGCTACCAGACAGTTTGAGGCAAACTTCACCATCCCTGTTCCCACCAGACATACCCCAAAGCATACCTGTCATCAGTCCTCTACCTAGTATTTCCAAACAGCAGTTCATAACCGTACTCTGCTTAGGCAAAAAAATCAGCCTCTATAGGACTGGATGACATCCCAGGCTACCTACAAAATAGTCTGAAACAGGACCTAGTGGAACCAGTTGGAAATCTCTTCAACCACAGTATAACTACTGGTTTTGTTCCAGCAGACTGGAACACAGCAACAGTAATTCCTTTGCACAAAAGGGGTCTGCCAACTGACCCTGGAAACTATAGGCTCCCAAGCCTAACCAGCCATATCTGCCAAGCCATGGAAAGAATAATCATGGACCTTACCAACAAAAACATAGGTGACCTTCAAAATGTTGACCAATTTGGCATTAAGGGTAGATCATGCTTATTAAAACCTGGTGGATGACTTCGAGAATATTACCAAAGCCCTGGATGAAGGCAAAACACTACATACAGCCTATTTTGACTTAGTCAAAGCTTTTGACACAATACACAATCCCTCACTCAGGCATCATTGAAAAACTCACACAGCTGAGAATTAACCCAGACATCACTAAGTGGGTAGCTAACTGGATCACCAACAGAACACATATAGTCAAGGTTGGGGATACCACCTCTAACAGCAGACCATCTACCACTGGACCAAAAGGAATGATGCTGGCCCCCTACTGTTTGGAAGGTATTTCTGAGATGACCAGGGGAAAATCGATGGCCTGTTGCTTAGCATGTTTACAGAAGACTGCAAACCGGGTGCAATCACTGAGTCCCCCAACAATGCTGACATACTACAAAAAGGCCTTACACAGACAAACGATTGCTGCCAAAGCACAGACTCAAAATAAATGCTAAATAATGTGTTATCATCACTTTCAGCTAAGAAAAAGTCCCTGCACATTACAACATTAACAGTACCTCTCTTAGCTGAAACCCTGTGTCAAGAGATTTTGGAACACAGGTTGACAGCACCCTTATCTGTGATCATCATGTGTCCACAGTGGTAAGGAAGGCCTTCTAGTTGCACCTCTCATAAGTAAAGACATCTCAACCAGAGCTAAAGATGTTATAACTCCTCTGTATTCACCCCTCATCAGACCACTAATAGAGTACAATACAAAAATCCCTTGTGTATGTACCTTATCAGACACCTGCAGCAGCTGGAGAGACCTCAGAGTTTTCTCACCAAGACAATTCAGGGCTTGAAACACATGACCTGCATGTACAGGCTGAAGGCCCTGTCACTGTACTCTGTATCTTATAGACTGCAGAGAAGCAACTTGTGCCTGGCCTACATTGCAGTCTCAGACCCTGGCCTAACAGAAATACTGCACATCCACAAGTCACATGGGACAAGATTCACTCACTCTAGGGATCTTAACCTAGCCTGCAACATTAACAGGACATACTGGAGTGACAGATATGTCTCCCACATATTGCACTCCTCTGGAAAAAATCCCATTTTACGTAAAACAGAACTCCTCAATGACCCTATTTAAGCATAAGTTACCTAACTGGATGGGAGACCCTAAATTTACTCCAGGTGTGTCACCCATGCTCCTCTTAGATAAGGGCAGTCAGTGATGATCATATACTTGCACTGCAAATATAGACCACACAAGTCAGTCAATAAAGGAACAATGCTATAACATGGCTGGGCTTCTAAAGACAGTAGGGCCAATAGCCTAGTAACGTCCTATGAACCTAAGGTGACTTTTGCCCAGGCTCCAGGCCAATGTCTGATCCTGCCCTACTGGATGGTTGTATATGCAATAATCTCATATAGCTGATTACATGAGCATTGTCTGTTGAACATGTGGTGGTACATCAGCATTGTCTGTTGATCATATGATGATAACAGTGTCCTGCATACTGGTGAAAAATGATCTCTGTAATGTCAAGTAACACTTCACACACACACACACACACACACACACACACACACACACACACACACACAAAGAACACACACACACACACACACACACACACACACACACACACACACACACACACACACACAAAGAACAGAACCCCTACCTAAGTACATAGACTACAGAACACAGTACCATATGCAAACACCACAGCACAAGTCTGACTTTTACATGTCTGCCAGTCAACTTATAGTGGATGACATCAGCAGGCCATGTGGGAGGCTAGAGGTTGGGAGGGCTGCATGAAAAGGATGTGTAGGCTTGTGCACGCATCAGATGATTTGGAAGCCATGCCATTAGAGAAATAACTGTAGGACAGCACATCTACACTGCTGAGTAGAAACACACACACACACCAAGTTGACTGCAGTGAGAACAGAACCCCTACCTATCTAAGTACACAGACTATAGAACCCATTATTCGACACAAGAGCCAGGGTACAAGTATGACTTTTACATGTCTGCAGGTTAAGTTATAGTGAATGACATCAGCAGTGCATGTTGGAGAGAAGAAGGTTGGAGACCTGCCTGAAATGAATGTGAAGGCAGGTGCAGGTACCATAATACTGGCAAGTCATGCCATTGGAGAAGTAATTGTAGGACAGCACATCTACTCTGCTGAGTATAGAGACACACACACACACACACACACACACACACACACACACACACACACACACACACACACACAGCTGACTGCAATGAGGACAGAACCTCTGTCTATCTAAGTACATAGACTATAGAACCCATTACTCTATGAACGGAGCACAGTACAAGTGTGGCTTTTACATGTCTGCAGGCCAACTTACAGTAGATGACATCAACAATGCATGTTGGAGTGAGGAAGGTGGGAGGCCTTTCTGAAATGGATGTGTAGGCAGATGCAAGTATCAAAATACTGTCGATTTATGGGATTGGGGAGGTAACTACAGGATACACACACATGAATACTTGCTCTTTTGGCTGGACACACACACACACACACACACACACACACACACACACACACAGTTGACTGCAGTGAGAACAGAACCCCTACCTATCTTAAGTACATAGACCACAGTACTTTATGCAAGGGCCGTGGTACAAGTCTGACTTTTACATGTCTACAGGTCAACTTATAGTGGATGATATCAGCAGTGCATATTGGACAGAAGAAGGTGGAAGACCTGCCTGAAATGGATGTGTAGGCAGATACAAGTATCAAAACACTGTCAGTTTATGGGATTGGGATGGTAACTGTAGGATAAAGACTTGCTCTTCTGGCTGGACACACACACACACACACACACACACACACACACACACACACACACACACACACACACACACACACATGCACACACACACACACACACACACACACACACACACACACACACACACACACACACACACACACACACACACAGTCGACTGTAGTGAGAACAGAACCCCTACCTATCTAAGTACACAGACTATAGAACACAGTACTCTATGCAAGCACCATGGCACAAGTCTGGCTTTTACATGGCTGCAGGCAAACTTACAGTAAGTAACATCAGAAGGCCTTGTGGGAACAACAGGTTGGGAGGCCTGCATAGACACATAGATTCATAGGTTCATATAAGACCGGTAGCCTAAGTGTAGAGTGTGTCCTAGGTGTGTAGAAGCCTAATTGTGTAAAAATACAAGTACCCTTATTGAGCATAACTGGATGTTTGGGTTTAGCAGAGCAAGGCTGTCAGCAACACTGAATGGCCTGTCCATAAGGGAGCACACAACATTATATATTATACTTTGTACAGTGGTTGCTAAATGTGTGTATAAAATATTGAACCTCCAGGGTTGTACTGAGTGTGGAGGAGACAACACATGTATGTATTGTTAATATATGACATAGACCTAGAATGTGCCTGAATTTGTAATGTTTTAACATGTAGTTTTATGTCATACAAAGGAAATGGACAATAAACACTAATAGGAAAGCATCATATATACAGTTTCATAGTGCAGTGAGCAGCGGATTTGCTCAATAGTTAACAAAGTGTATATGCATGCGAGTTACCCATGTTTGCTCATTGCTAAGAGGTGTGCAAACATGAGCTACATTGTTAACATTAATAAAAATAATACTATAAAAAGAAAAATCTGTGGTATCCCTTGAAGTCTAGAAAACCCAGTATGCAACCTATACTAGGTCAAAAACCAATCAAGCAAAAACTTTGCAGCATGGAGGGTATGAAGCTCACTCCTCGAAATATGTTATGCACCTAGTTCACAATAAAAATAAAACTTTAAAATATGTACTACAAAACAATAAAATAGTATGTAGTCCACAACTGAGTTAAAAATAGAATATCCTTTATTGAAACACACAAGCAAGCGATCCCAGTTGAGTATAATGAAAAGCATTAAAGAAAACCAGGGCTTAATTATTATTGCTCCATAAAAAGAATACTAGAACTGAGAAAAATGACCCATGTCTAAAAGACTATTAAAAGTCTGATATGGGACTGATTAATGCTGACATTACACCCCAATATTATACATGCTAATATTGTTATAAACAAATATCAAACATTGTAAATATTTTACAATGAAAATAACTGACACTGGTGATGTTTTCTGATACTTTTACTCATTTAAAAAAAAATGCTTGTCACACTTGAACAGATCCCCAGGGCCTTAATTCTTTATTTTTAACATTGTTTCACTGTATTTCCACCTTAGCAATTATACCTATTATTTTCTGCCTACTTAGGTGTTCACTTGTGGATTTATACACATGTTCATTAATATTATATGTTTTACACACAAACCTGATGAAATATTTATTTGGTACAAAAGCGATCTTTGTTAAAAGTATTTCAGTTTATAAGACAGTTGTCTAGTGGTAGATCTTTTGGGTTAGTTAGTCATTTTGGTTTCTTAATTAATAAAGTTTGGATTAGTAGGTAAGCCTTAATAAGCTGTTCTTATATTATATATTTTAATTTGTCTCTACCTTTTTAATTTCAATTCTAAGGTAGCACAGTCTCAGTTTATATTATGATGTTAAGGGGGAAGGGGGACTTAGTTAAAGGAATGAGTTTAATGCTTTTATTGCTCTTAACAGAACCACCCTCTGTAACCATTCCCTTGCTCCAAATAATTTGATTATATATAAATAATGAATGTCTTTACTGCTTTTCTTTATACTCAACTAAGATAGCTTGTTTGTGTGTGTCAGTAAAGGATATTCCATTTTTAACTCAACTGTGGACTACCCACTATTTTATTATTTCGTAGTAGTATTTTAAAGTTTGATTTTTATTACTAAACTAGGTGCGTAATATATTTCAAGGAGTGAACTTCATACCCTCCACACTGCAAAGTTTCTGCTTAGTTTGACTATATGGTATATAGTGTATTCAATCTGCTTGGTTTGACTATATGGCATACAGTGTATTCAAACCCAGGACCATGTATATGCCAGTCGTACATTTACATCTGTTGCCACAAGAATGTTGAGGAAACAGCTGTCTATGTTGCACTTCATTGCTGTAAACTGAAAAGTCACAGCAGTAAAACAAAGATTACACACTCTCAACTAGAACCCAGTACCATCTGTACTCCAGGCCGGGTTTTCATGATGTCCAAGAGCATTAATTGAATGTATAATGTTACTATTTTTGGCCGTCTGCTTCATAGGTGGTCTGCAGCATGTTGCTCAAACCCAATAAACACAGCCATTACCCACTTACTCTATTTGCACTATGTGGTGCATCACGAAAAAAGGCATAAAAAGAAGAGGAATAAGAAAGAAAACCTTAGTAATGGACACATATGAGAAAAATAAGTGTCTGCTGTCACATGTTAAGGTACTTTCGGTACAAATCCACCACTATTTGCTTCATTACTGCATCAAGTTAATATATATAAAGATCTAATATTCGTAGATAATAACAGATAATGGGTAGATAATATTATTACAGAATACATTCTACATTCAGGGCTTACCTTGCAAATGCAGCAGTTGAGATGATTTTATTTCTGGCCTAGAATTTCCTTGTGTCGACTCCTATGGTATGGAAGTATGCAGGAAAAAAATGAATGTAGGCTAGATGGATGCTTTATAGCTTGTTGAATAGCTCCACTCTACTGAAATCACCTGCTTATGTTGTAATTAGCAGCTACGAAAAAAATCTGCTACTTTACTGAATATATGAACTCTGTTAGTGCCCATTAGTGCATGATGCGCACCAACAGTGAAATAAGTTGAGTACAAGGGAATTTATTCGTTTTGTCCATGCCTGGGATTTTGTGCAAAATGGAGGGAAGGTTGTAGACCTTGTAGAAGAACCCAGGACCTTCTATATTCTAGCCCTATACATATACATGCTGACACAGGAATAGTTATGTGATAAGCACCATGAAACCTGCTATTCATTCCTCCTTTTCCTGTGATTGCACTAAGCACCACATCGCACAAATACAAAAATTAAAAAAAATAATAATTTAATGTGGATATATATATATATATTTTTATTTTAACAAACAATAAAGAGGATGACACAGAACTTGTGCATTGTGCAATGCTTACATGCACTTTTATACTTCACAGACCTACATGTACATGTACACCTCTGTAAGTGTAACCTGACACACACCCCTGATGTCATCATTCACTGTTGCCATGCATTCAACACGAACACTGTGGAAGTGCCTACACAAAGTGAACATCCCTACATGGTTACAGGTTTTTGAGATTCAGCAATTCTAATGAATTTTGACCTCATTTGCATATTCACTGTGTTGACAGCCCTGAATCTATATGGTTGGTAACTGCGTAGGCAGGGAACCTAAAGTGGAGCCCAATGGTGTACAGTCAAGGGGGCGTATTACTCAGGTGTACATATCTGCACAGAGGAATGCAGGTTTGGGATTCTATGTTTCATGGAGTTTACACTTTTAGCTGTCTACATTAGTTACGATTACACTATTCATTTGGGGGTGGGGGTGCAAAGCGGCATCTATGTTATGGCACTTAAGAAGGAATTGCTGCTATTTTTAATATAATATTCTAGCATCCAACATGTCCGTGAATTTCATAATGTGTGTGGAGTTACATGTTAGGGTCTGTTCTATACAAATGTATGGACTATTCCTTGTTCTAGTTTCCATGTAGACTCCTTTGCTTGGCTGTATTCAGAAAACCTTCGCATACATGGCCAACATGAGCACAGAGTCTACACTGTTACTTTACAGCTTGTTCAATCACTCCACCATGTTGATTTCCTTCATTAACATACAATTCAGCTACTTATGCTGTAATTTGCATGCAATGAAAGTTTCCATATTTGCAGAGTTTACTAAATCTAAAACTTTTTACTGCTGTGCACATATCACACGGTGACAGCACACAGTCAAAATTATCATGTAGGCTTTATTGAACCCCCCCCCCCATAGTTATGTTAACAAACTTATGACATCTAGACTGGTCAGTAAAAGTAAGAATGTATGCTAATTATAAATCACTGTAAATATAATAAATGCAGTTTCTAAACAACACCCACTTGTCTGTATATTAATAACTGCAGTTATGGAAAATACCTTAAAACAAAACAATGAAAGTCATTAGAGCACAATGTAACTGTGTTCTATTTTATTCAAGAATATAGTCATTTGAGATCAGAAATATGAAGGAATTATGTCACAGGAGTAATGTTACAAATTATTAGCAGGAATATTTGGTTTAAGTGGCAACTGTAGTAGCATTTACAAGCAGCAACAGCAAGAAATGGTTAAGCATTTGAGATTTAAATGCAGTCATTTTGGGATATTTCAGTAATAACTAGGTACTGTAGACATGCCTCTCAACCGTAGTGAATTCCTCTATATTTACCAGTTTTGAGGGCAAAATAATGGGGTGCCACGAATTCCTGAGTGGCCCCTACAATTCCCGATAATTTCCCATTTTTTTCAATTTTTTTCCCCCTTAAAGTTGTTGCTGCTAACATCATCATGTAGGGGCATGCCCAATGATGTCAACTTCGTGAGGTCGACTGCCAGCCAGTTGGAATTCGGCTGAGGGCTTTCGGACTGTGTCTCATAGGTTCATAGGTTCATAGATTAGTACTAGGTTAACTGCCTTTGCGAGCCATTTTAAGCCTAGCCAGTTATCCCTTGTGAGACTCAAACCCTGCACCTTGTGTTTGTCTCTTTGTATTTACCTCCTCTACATACATTCATACATAGATTTGGGGAATGACCACTGGGAAGTGGGATTTCTTAACTTTCTCTGCATGCAGTAGAATGCACTAAGTGCAGCAGTCAGTCCTGACTCCACTCCTGACCAGTCTTTCTAGTCAGTATCTCTCTTGCACTCCTCCCCAGTCTGAGTCCCCCACTCCCAGCCAGCCCAGGAATCGGGAAGGAAGGACAGGTTACAGCACAGGTGGTCAATGAGGATGAGAAAATTGAGCTCTGGCAGCTCATTCAACCTCCTCCTCTAGGTAAAAGACAATAGCATGGCATACCTAAGCTCAGTAGCTTACTCACTCACTGTCTATTCAAAATACATAGCAGTTTTAGTGAGAAATTCCCCATTTAGCAATTAATGATATTTTTATTTAACTTACTTACTTAACATTTGTTGACTGGAAAAGTCCGACTAGTGGAGACCCATGAAGAAACCCCCCAGATTTTTGCTTCAATATCTTTGGGTCATAAAAAGGCTATCAGCAGATTACATTTAAGAGATTCATAAAGAACTCAGAGCCAAAAAGGCAAAAGAGCCTCGACTCTTTTGTCAACAGTGTGCAACTTCAAAAAAAACATATGTGATGATAGCATCTTGATAGTTTAAGTTTTCATGCCATATATTTTTGAAATGCATAGTCTGCATGTGAATATCTTTTGAAAAGACATTTAAATGTCCATGCCTTTTCAGTTTTCTGTTCGATGAGCTTAAGTTTTGGCTGCTTTTCACAAATTAAATGCTTTATATTTGTAGTTAAGTGTTTTCACTACAATATGTTATTTAGTAATAATGGATATACAGTGCCGTGGTGTCCATTTACAAATCAATTTTTATTTTTGTTTGTTGTTACTAATCAGAATGTTAAAGGTTTTTCCAATAGTGTGTTATGGTGACAGGTCGATGTTTGATGCCTATTGACAACATGACATATGTACTTTGGAAATTAATTACAAAGATATCTTTTTGCAAGATGTGTGTTTGTGTGTGTGTGTGTGTGTGTGTGTGTGTGTGTGTGTGTGTGTGTGTGTGTGTGTGTGTGTGTGTGTGTGTGTGTGTTCATGTGTGAGTAATGAGTATGTATGCATATGTGTGTGTGTGTGTGTGTGTGTGTGTGTGTGTGTGTGTGTGTGTGTGTGTGTGTGTGTGTGTGTGTGTGTGTGTTCATGTGTGAGTAATGAGTATGTGTGTGTGTGTGTGTGTGTGTGTGTGTGTGTGTGCGCACTCATATACAGCATGTCTGTTTATGTGTTTGTTTCAATTTTAAAATAATTAGCAAATGAGTTTTTGCCTGGTAATGTTCTTGCACCACCTTACTAAGGTATCCAAAAACTAATTCTTAATAAATGGCATCTGTCTGTATAAAGTAGTTCAGCATCAATACATTGTGAAATGAACTTGCTGGCAAGCAGTAAAGACATTTTGGAAAGCTGCTGTTTTTCTTTATTTGTAGTAGCCGTTGCTCGTCTGTCATTTTGACTGCCATGGCTGTATTCAGTCATAGCTGACAGTATTTTTAAGTGAATGACAACAGTCATTTAAAAACAGGTAGGGAATTGATTTTACAGAATATTAATGCTGACAAGTCACTCTACCTATAATGAATAAGCCAAGCTCTTCTGATTTTCTGAATTGCTGGCAAGAGACTAGGAGTCTAGGTCTGATATTTCTTGTTATTCTAGCTGGCTTGATGACATTTGCCTTAGACAAGCTGAGGGTGTTTTCTGTATTGAAAAAACAAAGACCACTTGAGAATGCACTACATGCACTACTTTAATATCCTGGTACCTCAGCCTTTCGCCTTAAAGTGTTGGAGAAGGGGAAAGGCTAAGATTTTTGTCTGTACAAAATGTTAAAAAAACTCTTTATTGCAAAGCCTCATGACCCAATATTTTATGCCATCCCTAAAATTCATAAAGATCAGAGGAGACCACCAGGAAGACCAATCGTGTCAGGTATTGGCTCTTATTTAGAAAATGTAGGGGTCTTGCTGGATTCTTTGTTAAAGAAACATTTAAGTAAAGTTTCAGTACATATTAGAAATACTCAAGAATTGTACTCGGTTATTAAAGATTTGGAATGGGTTTCTATGGATATTTATTCCTTATATACCAATATTTCTTCAAGAAGGGGTCTTGAGGCAATTGTAGGAATTTTGGGTGAGGGTCCACGTAGCTCATATATCTTGGACTTGCTAAATTTTTGTTTGTCATACACTTACTTTGTTTTTGAAATATTATTTGCAAACTATAGGGAAAGTCATGGGGGTGCCGTTTGCTCCCTCTTATGCTATTTTGTATGTGGGGAGTTTGAAAAATGCTTTATTCATACTCATAAATATTATGTGGAAAATGTTATCATTTATAACATAAATATATACGATTTGTTTTTTATCTGTAAGGGTGTCATGGTTGACTTTGTTAAGTTTGCAGATGTATTGAATGAGAGACCACATGGCTTAAAATTTAGTTATCACTTGGACCAGGGTTCAATTAATTTCTTGGCTGTGGAGTTTTTTGTAGATGAGGTGGATAAAGTTGAATTTAGACCATATAGAAAAAGCATAAGAGTCAACAACTTTCTTCATGCATCTAGTGTGCACCCCTCTCATCTTATTAACTCTTTACCTATTGGGGAATTTAGGAGAATGTGGTTTAATACCTCTGACTTGGGATTTAAGGACAAATTTATGTCTGAGAGTGGAACAAAGGCTGCTGGTCAGGGGTTATTCAAGGGATATTTTAGAGAAAGCTAAGAACAACTTAAAGGAGAGTGTTTGCTGTAAGCATTAGGGGCATGTAAATGTAGTAAGTAGATTTAGAGATCATTTTGAGATAGTGAATGATGAGGTTGATAACAAATTATTTATGTTACGAGGTTTAGTCCTTTTTCAAGTATTTTGAGGAAGGTGGTGTTGGATTTGTGGCCCATGATAATTTCAGATGAGAGTTTGAGGAAATTATTTCCTGAACATCTTACTTTCTCTTATAGCCAGTTTTGTAATTTGAAAGAACTATTGAATCGTCCCATATTGGAACAAATGTTGTCTTCTAAACCGATGGGTTCTTTCCCTTGTGGTAAATGTAGTGTATGTAGGAGGATTAGGAATATGTCTAATGCTGTGATTAATTGTCAAAGATTCAAGTCTCTAGGTAGATATAATTGTCAGTCATATGGTGTTATTTATATTTTGGGGTGTGGATGTGCGGCGGTCCAATGGTATATTGGGCAGACTAAAAATAAAGTCAGAATTAGAATTTTGGAACATTTATCAGACATTAGGAAAGGCAATGTGAACAGTCCAATGGCAGATCATTTTTTAAAGGAGCATTTAGGCAATGGGGAGCCTTTGTTTTTTAGTATTCTGGCTCAATCTATGATTAATAATGGAGGGGATTTTGCTGAGAAATTAAGTCAGTTGGAAACTATGTTTATTTTCAATTATGGTACTCTTTCTCCTAGGGGATTAAATCAGGAAATCTTGCTCAATTTTTAGTTCTTTTGTTGTGTTATATGGGCATTTTTGGGGTGATGTGGGTTATGTAAATTGTAGGTAAATAGTATGCTAGTAGCATGTAAAATATAATGTAAAATGTTAGGTATGTGATGAATAGCTCTGGTCACTTTAAATGTTTGGATGTTTAAATGTTAATTGGATAATTAATTAATTAATGTGAGTACTTATTTTGATGTGTGATTTGTACTGGTTATCCCTTGAAGACAAAAAGCCGAAGTACCAGGATATTAAAGTAGTGCATGTAGTGCATTCTCTTGTAATCTTTGTTTTTTGTTTTTTCAGTATTTCTTTGCATTTGTGGTATTTTATCATGTTTGTTCTATAGGTCTGTAAATCTGTAACAGACTTTTAATTGCCAAGAAGGTATTACACAGTATCTCACTCAATAAAATGTTACAATAACAGGCAGACATTGATTTATTTGCTGGCCTGACTGAAGGAATTAATTTTGGTTTGGTTTCTATTCTTTACAAAAGGTTTTATGTAGTGCTACAATAGTACTTTGTCTAGAAATGAAAAGTAGCATAAATGGCATAGAACTGGATTTAATAACAGTGTAATTGCAGCGTCAAGCTAAACTGCACATGGTGCAATGTATAGTCATAACATGTGCATAATGTATCCATGCGGTTTATCTCTAAGGGTGTGTTAGAGATACAAAGCTATAGAGGCAGAACTACAGTTTCTTCACTTTTACATTCCCTAAACAAAGTGATAGATATTGTACCAGTCTGTAGCTTACTAACATACCTGAGGACTTTTTCTGTGTTCTTTTGTCATGATTGTCATTTCTCTGGTCAATATTTTTTTTATCAATTATTGCTTTTGATACTTTAGAAAAATCTACCAGCTGCTGTGACTGTCTATTACCAAGAAGTGTCACTGACCCCAGAAGAAATATCAGTTTGTTTTTATGATGTCGGATATGAGAGCAGTGCTGCTTACAGCAACCAATGTTATCCTTCCCTCTTACTGCTTGATTTTAGGAAAAACTGCCGTTTGTCTTTCCTTGACAAGTTACAATATATGATCATGAAGTTGTGCTCTTGTAAAAAGGGACATGGCTCATGGTATCGTATTATCTAATATTCAGAAAGTTCCCAGCTGCATCATGTAAAAGCAAACCTCTCAAGTACCCATTATTAGAATGAATGTTCCCCACTTGGAGTCTTAAAACCTCCATGTCCCATATTGTTCCACACTGATAAATTATACCGAATCATATTAATTCACCAATAAAAACCTTTTATAAGTACAAAATATCACACGTAAACAATGCCATGACATCCATAGTTTCATAGTATAGTACTAGGCTATCTGCCCTAGGGCATTTATAAGCCTAGCCAAAGTGTATGTGGCTTTTGCCACCCCATGTAATGATACAAAATTGTACAATTTAAATTAAATTTAGTTTACTGTGCCTCTATCTAGCAATGACATAGAGATGACCCCCGGGGTAAACCTACGATCACCCATCCATTCGTCCAGATTTCTCTTGAAGAGAGTCAGTGAGGGGCTCTGCCTAACATAGACAGGTATCCTGTTCCAGAGTGTGGGAAGCCTCTGGGTTATGAATCTATCCCTCCAGCATGTCCTATTCATATTTGTGCTGAGGTTTAGATCTTTAGCTCTCGTGGCTCTGATGGATTTGGATTTCTTGAGGTGGAGCATGTCCATTAATTCTGAATTGGACATGGCCTTGTACGTAAGGCACAGATCACCTCTGAGCAGGCAGTATGCTACTGAATAGAGCTGGAGCTTTTTCAGTCTGACAGCATATCACATATGCTGGAGACCCTTGATCCTCTTGGTAAGGTACTTTTGGGGTCTCTCCAGCTGCTGCAGGTGCTGGGTGAGGTACATACCAAATGGGGCATTGTACTCAATCATAGGCCTGATAAGGGAGGAATATAAAGGTACAATGACATCCTTTGATCTGGATGTGAATCCCTTCATGATAAGGTGGGCAAGGTAGAAGGTCTTTCTAACCACTTTGGCGATGCGGGTGTCAAATGAGAGGTCACTATCAACTTGGGTCCCCAGGTCTCTGATTACTTTTTCTGTACTTAATGGATTACCACCTATGTGGTAATTTGTGGGTACTTTGTTTTTTCCAAAGGGGATGACTATACATTTTTTGGCATTTAGTTTAAGGCCATGACTCTGGCACCAGTCATCCTTTTCTGTGAGGCCCTTCTGGAGGATGCATGTGTCAGCTGGTGTGTCGACTATGGCACCTAGTTTGCAGTTGTCTGCGAACTTTGTCAGCCACAACCCCCCTATGTTTGCCTGCACATCTAAGAAATAAATGCCGAACAAGAGGGGTCCCAAGACAGAGCCCTGTGGGACTCCACTTGTGACTGGCTTAGAGTCTGACATAGCTCCAGCTATTCTGACTTTGTGGGTTCTGTCCTTTAGCCAGTTTGCAACCCATCTTGTGACAAACGGGTTTACATTTAAGCTGTTGAGCTTGTCGATGATGCCTGAGTGGGGTATTGTGTCGAAGGCTTTTGCCAGATCCAGGTAGGCTGTATGAACTGCTTTGCCTTCATCGATGGCTCTAGTGACTGTTTCAAAAAAGTCCACCAGGTTTAAAAGACAGGATCTGCCTTTTACAAAGCCGAACTGGGTAGGGTCAATTGTCTGCAGATCCCCGATGTCTTTGTTTATGAGTTCCATAATGATCCTTTCCATAGCTTTGCAGACCAGGCTGGTCAAGCTTATGGGGCGGTAGTTTCCAGGGTCTGTAGAGGTGCCACCTTTGTGGAGTGGGACCACTGTAGCTGTACGCCAGTGTTCAGGGATGAATCCTGTAGCAAGGCTAAGATTAAACAGCGTTCTTATGTGTGGGTTTAGCTCCTCTAGGAGTTCATGTAGCATGCAACCCGGGACACCGTCAGGTCCCATGGATGCTGTATTTTTAGCTTTGCTGAGGGCAGCTCTCACCTGGACATCTGAGATTTCAGGGAGGTTGCATTCAGCTGAGATATTTATTTCGTCTTTTGGGGGAGAGGGAGGGGAGAAATTTGCACTGAACCTGTCTGCCAGTATGTTGGCAATATCTGTGGGTTCAGTGTATTTTTTGCCATTATGAACTAACTCTGCGCATATCTGAGGGTTTCCACCCAGGTTTCTAACATAACTGAGGAAGGCCTTGTGATTATCTTTAGTGTTTTTAGCGATTTTTCTCTCAAAGTTAGCCTTTGATAATTTTATTAGCGAACATAGTTTTTTGCTAGTGCTGATCAGGGATGCCTTCCCTTTATGGGATTTTGCTCTGTCTTGCAGTAGCTTCCTTCTCTTGTTATAAAGTTTATTTATGGCTGGGGTCCACCAGATAGGATGCCTGCATTTGGTGGAAAGGGTCTTGGTTTTATTTGGGATTGCATGATCCATGCATTCTTGGAGATGCCTGTAGAAAGCATTTGTGAAGGATTCAGCAGTGTGGGATGTGGTTTCCACTGGCCCAGGGGGCTTGAAGGATACCATTTCAGTCCTAAGGAGTGTAAAGTCGGCTTTTGAGAAGTTTCTCACTGTGGTCTTTTGTTATTAGTTTATGGTCTGATCTCACTAGTGAGGGGTATACTTCCGGTGTTGAGCATTTTGTCCCCATGTTTGTGATGATCAGGTCAAGTATATTATTTCCCCTTGTGGGGGAGGTGACTAGTTGTTCCATCGCATTTGAGTTGATGAATTCCAGGAACCTTTGGGCTAGGGTGCTGGGGCTTGAGTAATGCACCCAGTCTATGTTTGGGTAGTTGAAGTCTCCCAATATGATGGTATTTGGTGAGACATTCATATCCTCCAGTGTCTTCAGGAAGGCTGAATGGAGTTCCTGAGATTGCAAGGGTGGTCTGTAGCATGCTACAAGTTGTATAGCAGTTTTGCCTACGGTTAGTTGCACGTGGATGGTCTCCGATGCTTCGTGCATTGCCACTAACCTGGAGGTGTGGGTGTCTTTAATGAATATGGACACTCCCCCTCCTTCTGTGGTTCGGCCCACGTTTTGGGGCTGAAATGCATGATACGAGGTATAACCTGGTAGGGCTGGGGTGCTCTCAGGAGCCTTGAACCAGGTTTCAGTTACTGCACAGACATCGATGCTCTCTATACTGAGGAGTGCTTCGAGAGTCTGCATCTTGAGATTTAAACTTCTGGCATTGAGCAGCATTACCCTTAGTTTTTTTCCTTTATTGTTTTCTAAGGTGGTGGGTTTGTCTTTTGAGCCTTGCCTAAAAAAGGCACTATGGGCGTGGCAAGAGCCTTAGCCAATATCCGGAAGCCCAGTGGTGACAGGTGCAGGCCGTCCCTTGAGAAGCAGCATGGCTTGTCCAGCATGTCATCCCAAGCAGACAGACATTGGATCCCCCTAGAATGACACCAGTAATTGAGCCAATTATTAAAGCTGATCATCTTGTCTTTGTATTGTGGCATCATTCTTGGTGAGGGCAAGATGCTGCTCAGGGTCAGGGTCATACCAGCCTGGGCTACATAATCAGAGAGCTCCTCTATGTCTCTTTTCATGTAGTCCAAGGAGGTATGTCTCAGGTCATTCACGCCGGCATGGACAATGACAGAGTCATATTTGTACTTGCTTTGGAGTGACCTGAGTGCTTGTGTTATGTGGCGGATCCTAGCTCCTGACAGGCAGCTCACCATTACCCTCTCTTTGTTCAGCCTGGAAAGCGGGACATCAGTGTGTCTGACTATAGAGTCACCTATTACTAGTGTATCAGGCATGGTGTTTCGCCTTAAGGGCTGTGATTGTTTGGCACACTGACTTTGTGTACTATGTGTTGCTTGTGCAGAGTTTTGAGGTGGTGTTTTCTTGGATGTCTGCTTTGGGAGCCTCTGTTGTTTTGGTAAGTTTTTTATTAGAGCCTCCGAGTATGTCTTTGTGTTACTATGTGTTTGGTTTGCAGTTGTGGTTGGTTTATGTGAGACTGGGTTTGTTGTGTTTGTGGTTACCTTCTCCTCCTGTCTGGTCTTGCTAGTCCTGTGTTGAGATAGTTCAGCCTCCAGTTTGGCTATATAGTTGCATCTCCCACATTTGTTTGTGTTTGTTGGGAGGAGGAGAGGGTTGTCTGTGTACATGAGACAATTGTAACATTGTCTCAGGATTCCCAGATTAACCAGCTGAATTGGAGAAGATGTCAGTAATATACCACTCGACATACCAGAATAGTATAAGGGGGTGATGTGTAACTGGGTCAGAGAGAGGACTTTGAAGGGAAGTGGGTATTAGCACGGGTTGTAGGTGGATGTAGTGCTTACATTAGTTTAAGGGTGCTTCACTTAAAAGAAAGGTTTTAGGAGCAAGTGTTAGGCTTATGATAAAGCGAATAGACTGATTTTGTTGAAAGCAGAGCTTTCTTAAGGGAAAAATTGAAGTGCAGACTTGGCGGCACCAGGAATAGTTTAAGCCTGTTTAACCGGCGCTGCGATATGCGCACAATCGCGCAAAGCCGCGCAAACACAGATTTTAAACAGGGAACTTCAAAAGATCTGGAAATGGTCCAAAACGACCAATTACTACAAGCTCTTGTGCTGAGGTCACTCCTTCAGGGGCAGATAGGCTGCTCAAGGCTCCCCACTCCCACTGGTGAGCAAAGAAACTTCCCTAGTTGAATTTATTAATAAACTGTTAATAAGCATTCCACATTTTGCCCACTTGTTCTACATTATGAGAGGCATTGTTCCACATTTTGGAGATGGAAGGTTGAGAGCTATGCTTTTGTTCTTCTGTTTAGTTGGTGTTTAATATTTTGTCAGTTCTTCAGTTTGTGTTTAAAAGCTGGTATGATTCCAGGTTGAGAGGTATGACTGCAGACAGATATATACACACTATAAGCATGACAGCCATCAGTATAAAAAAACAGTTGTCAGACCCAAAGATAATATAGAGATGATACATTTCATTTTTGTAATAGACAGAACAGGATGAATATGAGCAATACACTAAACAAAGAGGAAAACTGTAGAAGACCAGAAGTCCATTACTTGTCATACACCATAAGGAAGCTGTTAAGAGTTGGTAATCAAAAACTCAAACAGGGAGGTTAAAACAATGAGGTTAAGAAGAAGGTATTATTTGTATTCTGTCAGTAAAGGTTTCTGGAGTCCTGAGCTAAAAGCATGATGTGATAAACAGTTTGGATGCAACACAGCTAGCCATAGGGATCAAGATGAAAGCAAACCATGCAAAAAAAATCAGCTAATTCACGTTTTTGAAAGATTGGTTTTGGAGGTATAGGAGTAGGAAATATAATCAATAAAGGAAGAAGAATGTATAATCCAGAGGCAGCACTGAAAAATGAAGTGAGATGGCTCTCTCTTGTAACTAAGAGAACCATAACTGTGAGCTCCACAGTTAAGAAAATACAGTTATTCAGAGAGAAAATGATGAATCGCAAAACTCACTCTACCACCATTAAAGCATTGTTTTGCCCCCTGCATCCCCAAAGTGACAGCTATGCCTCCACAGCCCTGCTATTTACATATATACTAACTGAGATCTCTATACCTCAAAGTTATTAAAGGGAATACTCCAAGTTACTGCAATATTGGACCTTGTATATTGACTCCCTCTATTTCCTCAATTAGTCTCACTGTTCCTAGCATCGCAGGTGTGGTCCATGCACTATTATCAGGAGCTGTATAAAGTATAAATTATCCAAAAAGGCAAGATAGGCGGGTGTCTATAGCTTTACAAATATCAGTGGAATGTTATTTAAAATGTATTTAGGATAATAACAAATAAAATGAAGTACCTTGTTATTTTCAAAGATGCAACAGACAATAACAAAGATATAAGTACTATATGGAATTTGTATATATTGTATGTATTTACTTGTTTATTTGTGGTGGAATGTGTTTGACAGTTAGTTTGTATGTCAGCATTTAAAATGTAATTTTAGAATCATTTTCTTTCTCTGCCTGTAGATTTTGTTAACATCTCTCTTCTATGATAGGAACATACAAACATGCTAACTTGCCACTTGAAAAAGCCATGCTGCCTATATAATCCAATTACGATTGCTATGGCTAACTCCATTTATAACAGACCTCCTATTTACTTTCCAGTTCTCCTATATTCTTTTAAACCATTCTGCTGTATCATTACAGACTTTAATGTCAGGTAAACTACTGCAAATCTCAACCACCCTTTCTGTAAAGAACTTTTTAACATCACCTCTAAATCTTCATGGCTTTATTTGCTAAACATGTCATCATCTGCCACCTTACAGTGAAAGCCAACCATATCTCCTTACAATGTAACAATGTAAAACATTTTAGTTTTAAACATGTCTCCATGGGCAATGGCTTCAAATGCCTTAAACAGCTTTATTACTCTGATCGAACATTTTGTTAGGAGGGTTGTTTTGTAAAACTGCTGGTTCATCACAGGATACCAGCTTCTTTAATTTTAAGATTGCTATAAAGTGGGAAGTGGCATTTTGCCCTTTGCCCACTGTTTTGCAACATCGGAGTTGTTATATATAATTATCAGGCTTGCCTGCCCCCCCCCCCAAAAAAACAATATTTTCTCTCTGTTTTTTTGTTTTGTTTTGTTTTGTTTTAGTGTTGCATGTGCCAGCAGTTCATGCTCAGGGCATGCATATCAGCATGTTGATGGACTGAGCTTTGACTGTTTGTGGTCAATATAGTGAATCGGCAATCTAGTAACACAAACACAAAGGCACACACACACACACACACACACACACACACACACACACACACACATATATATATATATATATATATATATATATATATATATATATATATATATACAGTAAACTGTCAGTTAACTGGAACTCAAACAACCGACACTCAAGCAACCGGCAAAAAAAAAAAATCAAAGAAATATAGTACAATTTTCATGTGTTGCACTTTCTGTTTTTCCCCTGCAGAAACATACAAAAAAGGAAACTAGGAATAAATTCCCTCTCTTCCAAACCTGAGAACAAGTCAAACCAAACAAATAATGCATACTACAGTATTAGTCAGGACTATTTTTAATAATAACTCTCACAAACAAATATGTCTCAGTCTGTTTGACCTAGGCTAGTTATAATATTTTCTGTATTTCTTTGTGTTAGTCATAATCCATGTTTTAAATCTTGAAATGTTTCCTTACTCTGGTCAGTTAAGTGTACCCATTAATTGCTAATGTGAAATTCTTTTCCAAAGAGTTAATTCTGGAATAAATCTTTGTGTGAAGAAGAGGGATTAGTTGGTTATATTGCAACACTATACAAATTGGTCAGTACTTTCACAGTTCGTCAACGAAAGATACATTTATCTATTTATGCACCTTAAAAGCAAACAATTTAAAGAACAGCTACACCCTAAACACAACACTTTACTTTCCCAGAGTGTATTTTCCTCCATACAGAATGATTCTTACACTGTTGCATATTTTAAAAGCAGGATTCAACAGTTTATTACCTTCTGTGACATTTCTGTCTTAGTCAGCTTCCTCAGTGCAAACTATGTTGGGGTTGAATGAAATATCTATAGTCGGCTTTAGGCATTAGTGAACCCTGCGGTTGCTGTGGGCCCCCAACCATAGCAAGTTATTTTATTTTGATATTTTGTTACATTTGTCAAATAGACATAAGCTAGTACAGCAATCTATTGTAACAAATAAACCAGGTGGGTAATAATAACTCATGGGATGAAGAACCCTAAGAAATGGAAGCAATTATTCTCCTTTAAAATTCAAATATATCTTTTCTGCTTGCAGTGACAGCATTTTGTCAAATAGGAGGCTTCATAACTTCATTAAATGTTTTACCACTGACATAGTGCATTTTCTCCAGTAAAACTAACATTGTATCCAGCATAAATAACAAAATCCAGCACCTACATGCCCTCTTGGCAGTGCATTCACCAGATATACTCTGCCTCACAGAAATGTGGCTAAGACCTGCCACCAAGGACAATGAAGTCCTGCCACCAGGGTACAACATGTATAGATTGGATCGCACCTCCAAAAAGGGTGGAGGTGTAGCAATACTTTATAAGTCCTCCTTATCTGTCACCATGGACACCACCCTACAACCACCCCATTTCAATAATGCCAAAATTATTATCACAAAGCTACATATTAATAACCACAAAAGCATAAAGATTGTCTGTGTCTGCATTCTCCTAGTCAAGAACACAGACACCCTTGAAGATTTCTTAAACTGGCTGACTAATGATCAGCCACAAGAAACCATTCTCCTCGGGGATTTCGACATTGACTGGAATGCCTGTTCCTCTAAATCCCCCACAACCCATGTAAACCTCCATGAGTTTACCCAACCATATCCTCGCCCACTAGGTCAGGTAAATCACAAAATAAAGACAGTACCCTGGACTGGATACTCGTCAACAACTGCCCACATCTCTATACATCAGGCACCCTACCTGAAGATCTAACTGATCACTTTCTGCACCTATATATTCAAGCTTAAAGATAACTTCTGCTACCAACCCACCTATAGAACTATAAGACGCAGCAAACACTTTGATCTCAGTAAGTTTAACAATGAACTAAAGGCATGTAACTGGTCAGCTCTAAAAACCTCCCCCTAGATGAAGCTGTCACTTACTTTAACGCCAAATTCCTCGCTATTCTCAACTGTCATGCTCCTAGTCGTACTATTAGAACCAAGGTTAATGTTGCACCTTGGCTTACTAAAGATACAAAATCCAAAATCACACTCAAGAATAAAGCATGGGCCACCTACCACACAACAAAACCCTACCTGACCAACTTAAATTTAAACAACTAAGAAATGATGCCAAAAAATCCATAACTTTAGATAAAAAGAATTGCTATTACCACCTACAGCAAGTACACCAAAATAAATCACAGAAATTCTAGGCAGGAATAAAGCATGGGCCACCTACCGCACAACAAAATAAAGACAGTACCCTGGACTGGATACTTGTCAATAACTCCCCACATCTCTATACATCAGGCACCCTACCTGATGATCTAACTGATCACTGCTTTACCTATATATTCAAGCTTAAAGTTAACTTCTACCCTACCTGATGATCTAACTGATCACCCAAGCAAAACCACCACCCCACCCCCTCTGCCACCAAACAAAAATCCCCAGAAGATAATGCTAACACCTTTAACACCTTATTCACTGAAACTATCCAATCTTTGGCTTGCCAACTCACTCCCACTGGTTCTAATCCAAAGGCAGCCAATACCTATACCAATACTTCTTTAGTTTCCAACCAGTCTCCACTCAGCTCATTAAGGCCCTACTTAGGAAACTAAGACCCACCACTCTGGCTGCAGACCTCCTCCCAGCAGACTACTTACAAAAGCCTGCAGATACAATTGCATACCCCATCTCAATCCTAATCAACCAAACCATATCAGAAGCTTCCATCCCCACCATATGGAAAATCTCACGTCATACCTCTTCACAAGGGGGGCAGTTCCACCAATCTGTCTAACTTCAGGCCCATAGCTATTTTGTCAACATTAGCTAAAATTATAGAGAAGTGTGTTCATATTCAACTCATGAAATATCTCACACAGAACAAACTACCATCCAACTCTCAGCATGGTTTTAAGCCAAATCACAGCACTACATCAGCCCTCCTCTCTTTTACTAATGTTATAAACCACAACCGTAACAATAACAAACTAACCTCCGCACTCTTTCTAGACCTTTCCAAGGTCTTTGACATGGTTGATCACAAAATGCTAATGAACACCTTGAAGGCCTTCACCTTAAACAATCAAACAATGGTTTGATTCCTACCTACAAGGCAGGCAACAGGCAGTCCTGTGGCAGAGCAAACTATCCTCATGCCTCCCCATCAGGCTTGCAGTCCCCCAGGGCTCTATACTAGGTCCCCTTCTCCTCTCCATCTTTATAAATAATCTTAGCACAGTCATACCAGAGGCTACCTGCATTCAATATATAGATGACTCGACCTTGATTTGTTCTGCTACCACCCCAGCAAATCTTACTACAATAACCCAAAGCACCTTTAACTTGGTTGAAGCAGCTCTGTGTACAGAATGCTCAGCCTATTATATAGGAAAAACTGAGCGAAAACTAAGACAACGTATATATGAGCATGTATATGACATCAATAGACAATCAGAAAATAATGCACTTTATAGACATATTGTTCAGTATCCTACTCATAAATTCAAATTTGTAGTACTTGAACAGGTGGCTGCATCTCCTAGAAAAGGCCCCTGGAAAATAATACTAGAATCTAAGGAATATTGGTGGCAAGTTTTTCTAAATGCCACACATACTCCTGGAATTAATGATTCTACATCTATTTCTAGTATATTAAAATTGAGGGCTTTAAATAGGTAAATATATCATGCAATGTATTAATATTTGTATAGGTTAGTTTTAAGTTTCATGTTAAAATTGATGTTTTAGCATTAGCTAGTATTTAATTTATGTTATGAATTAAAAGCATTAGTTAGTGTTGTAATGTTTTAAAATTGTCATTGTAGTTATATTATATCACATGTATTAAGCATATTTTATATTAAAAGAGATTTTACAACTGCAATAAGATTTAATTAATTGGAAAATTTATTAATTGGTTAATTAAGCATATAATATATAAGTGAATACTACTGTGGTTTATTTTGTCTGATGAAGGCTGAGCTTACACAGCCAAAAGCGCTTACAATGTTTTAATAAACTTGAAAATGAATTTTAGAAATCATCTGCATTGTCGTTTTTCTGCTATTGTGCTTCTGGACTTTTTATCAGTTGGTTGAAAATTGGCTATTAAACCAGCATCTAATCCTAAATCCCAAAAAACTAAGTTGCTTCTCTTCACCCCTATGCATAGGACCACCCCGCCACTCTTCAGCATAACAGCTAGAAATGGTACCATCATCTACCCAGAAACCCAAATTAAACTTTTGGGTGTCACAATTGATAACAATCTCAGGTTTGATGTGCACATCAATCAAACTATAAAAACTACTAATAAAAAACTTGGCTCTCTCTATAGGATCAAATCATTCCTCACCCCACCAGCAAGTATTGCAATCGCCCGCTCCCATCTACTATCTACCCTTCTTTATGCCTCTCCTCTTTTCTCCCACCAGAGCAAAACTGATCTTAATAAATTATTGTCATGTTACAACCATACTGCCAGATTTGCTACTGGCACACCCTACCGAACCCACCACTGCCACAACCTAAATCTCCTAGGCTGGTTTGAACTACCTCACCTTCTACAGCTCAACCAGCTCATAGTTGCCCATAAAGTCCTCTACTGGCCAGAAAATACCCCTGCCCTAAAAAACATGATCTGCCCCTACAGCAACAATCGACCACTCCGCTCCTCCACCAAACTCCTAGTTCTAACAATCAAATCTAACCATGCTGCTGGTGACTCTCTCTTTGCCAACTCTGTCAGAAAAAAAATGGAACTCACTACCAGCTGATCATACCCTAGAGCCTTCACCAACAGTATTCAAAAACAAGCTTAAGACTCACCACAAATCGCACTGGATAAGCCCCTGTACCAACCCTGACTAGTGCCCTGCCCATCTCGCATACCTCTCCTCTATAAATGTCCTTTCTTCAGCCACCCCTCTCCCATATAATGAAGGGTAAACCGTAACTAAAGCTACTTAATGTATTTTTAATCCTGAAGATAATATGTCGTTACTACCTGTATATACATACTTACATTGATTTGTAAGTCTCAGGCATCATGTGATTGTTGTGTTGCTTTGTCTGTAACCTGTGTATAATTGCCATTCACTAATTATTCTAATAATTGTAATGTGTACATGTACCGTGGAGCTTTTCTCCCTGGGACTCCGCTGAAAATGAACGTTCATCCAGTCGGACCATCCCGGTTAACAAATGTAAAATAAAATAAAAAATAAATAAAAATTAGTCATCTGTGATACCCACATTTGCAGAGAGTCCCTGATCATCTATGACTGTTTGGAGCCCTGCTAAAGCCGCTGTTGGTTGGGAGAAAATAAGGAAAAAAAGAAAGACCATTCTTTCTCCAGCTATGCACTTTATCCTAAACAGGGTTGTGGTATTATCCTATTAAGATAAAGCTGGTAATCAATGAATGAATGTGGCCATCCTATTAAGATAAAGCTGGTAATCAATGAATGAATGTGGCTGACGTATGCATTAGAGATCAGCAGCCCAGACTGATTGATTTCACTGTTTACCTGGGATTGTAAGAAGAGCAGATACTTCCAGTTTTCATAGATGTTTTTTTTTCTTTCAGGGTTTTATAAATACTGGCAGGACACCAGATACTATAAATCTCAACTTTGTTGCTCAAGAATTCTGGGCAAAACCAAAAGTAATGGTGGAACAAAGGCTCAAAATCAGAAGCACTTTTTTAAATACTACTCTACTTCACTTAAAAAGTTAATAGAATAAAGCATCTTGCTTCTGCGTTAATTTTATGAACAATAAAAATTGTGAAAACTGTAATATAGTATTACTGACCGTCTGTAATGCTAAATGATTTACTAGCAAGTCAAAATTTTTACAAGGGTAGAGCAAACAATTGAGACAAAATCAGGGATATTCTGTAAAATCAGGGACAGTCTGAGAAATATGCATGTTTTTTTTTTTCTTTCAGGGTTTTATAAATACTGGCAGGACACCAGATACTATAAATCTCAACTTTGTTGCTCAAGAATTCTGGGCAAAACCAAAAGTAATGGTGGAACAAAGGCTCAAAATCAGAAGCACTTTTTTAAATACTACTCTACTTCACTTAAAAAGTTAATAGAATAAAGCATCTTGCTTCTGCATTAATTTTATGAACAATAAAAATTGTGAAAACTGTAATATATGGTATTACTGTCCGTCTGTAATGCTAAATGATTTACTAGCAAGTCAAAATTTTTACAAGGGTAGAGCAAACAATTGAGACAAAATCAGGGATATTCTGTAAAATCAGGGACAGTCTGAGAAATATGCATTACTCCTCGGTGAAGTGAATAAAAGTGATTTACCCATGCTGATGTTTGACAACTGCTAAACAACAGTCACTGGTTTTGTATGACTGTACTAGTGTCCCACAGTGTATTATTATTTGCTGAAGTTAATGTAAAAATAGGAGTGGCTTATGCTTTGTGTTTGGAGGAACACTAAGAATGACAAGCGGACCAATTTTTTTTCACTTTCTATCACAAACATCATCAGTATTGCCATTATGCTTGTGTTGTTGGGGGGGAGACTGCAATGTATTTAAGAGTAACAAGTTGGCAATAATTTATTTTACTTACTATTCCAAACACAGACCTTACACTTAAAGGGTGACTACCTCTGCTAGTTTGCTAGGAGCAGGATGTATGCAAAATCAACTGCTCATTGCTAAAGAGACACATTATGTAACATTTTGATTTCACAGTGCTTTGCTCTGGCTAAATTCTTGGTTGCAACTTTTTCTGTGGGGAGTCTGCATGCCCTCCCTGTCACATTATGAATTTACCTATTGATCTACTTTCCTTCAGCACCCCAAAAATATGCTGTAGGTGAACTGGCATTCATCCATTTCTCTGAATGTAGCTGCAGTATGTATGGGTGTGTTTATGCAACTTGTGATAGACCTGGTTTGTCACACCAGCATCACTGCATGTTATGTGTGTAAAACATATCACTTATTTTTATATATTGGACATGCACACTAATGCCGGGCATGTATGTAACTCTTCTGCATAGCAGTAAAAATGCAGTTAACAAGTAATTCTCTTTCAGAAATAAGGCATAAAATATATCAAAACAACAGTCCAACTTGAGCACAGAAACATGGCAGACCAAAATTAAAATTATAAACACATTTAATAAAACATGTAGAAGAGAGAAGGTTAGCACTTTCACACATGAGGGTGCTTCTTCAGACCATATTATTCAAAGCAAACACTAAAGACTCATATAATACAAGCAATTAAGCATCAACCAGTAAAAAACATTCTTTAATAAAACAATCAAATGCTAGGCAACCATTAGTGTGGGAGGACCCTGGACTTCAGGACAGGTTTCAAAGAAACCTTCCCATTTAATCCAGGCAGCTTACCAGCCTGTAAATTAATTATCCAACATATTTCCCTCACCTCCCCACTGACTTCCCTTCACCACTTCTATGACCTTAAATTTAAAACTATGTGTGGGGCCAACTTCTATCATATGTTTAGCTAAAGCACTTCTAGTATCGCTTATCTGGGTGGTATAAAGATGGTCCCTTATTCGTTTAAAAAGTGAGCAGTTAGTTTTACCTACATATAAGCCTTTGCATGCAGTGCAAGAGGCAAAATAGACTATATTAGATATACAACAATCTGCTGAGAGTCTAAACTTACATACAAACCCAGTGGAAAAGTGAACAAAGGTATCCGAAGATCAATATATCTACAGAACCTACATCTTAGACATCTCTTTGTACCTTGGGTATTATTAGAGGCTATCATAGGCACATGATTAACTCTACAACATAGCTGTCTCTTCAAAGATTCCTTATTTTTATACCTAACACATGGCCTATTACCAACTACATCTCCAACAGAGTCATCTGTCTTGAGAATAGACCAATTACTCCTGATGATGCTACGTGATGATTCTATATCTCTCATATAATATAACATAATGGGTACTTAATTCTGACCTGATGCCCCATTCCCTTGAGAAGTGAAAACTTCATCCACGTGTCTAGAAATTTCAGAAAAGTAGGGTTTTGCCTTATCAGTTCTCAAACCTATTGCTGACATACAAGCATTATTTATTTCTTTGGTTCCATACCCTCTCTGCCTAAAATCAGTTGTCATATTGGTCAAATCCATATAAAACCTCTCATCCAAGTTGTTTACACATACATAGGGTTTGCCCCTTTAAAATATTCTTATAAATATATGGAGGATGCATACTCTGTTGTTGCAACACTGCATTATGTCTGCACAGTTTCCTAAATAACCCTGTGCTAAAAAGACCATTTACATCTTTATCAATACGTACATCAAGAAATTCAAAGGAGTTCAGAGATTGGTGACTCATAAATCTTAAAAACAAGGTTGTACTATGTAAATAAAGTACAAAATATTGCAACTGTTCAAAGGACCCTCCCCACAGCAAAAATATGTCATCCACAAACCTTCTATAAAACAAGATATAGTGTATAAATCCATGTCCATGAAACACATATTGCTGTTCCCAGAGGACTAGTACCATGTTGGCATTGCTATTGGCACAAGCCGTGCCCATAGCCATGCCAACCTTCTAAAGAAATATTGAATTCTCAAACATAAACACATTATTTTCCAATACAATTTCCAAAAAACAGGCATAACAGGTCTATCAATTGTGTACTAAAAGTATTATGTTGACATAAAAAGTCCTAGTCATTTCAATGCCTTCTGCATAAGGAATCACTGTAAACAGAGACTCCATATCCAAGGTTACAAGATAACAGTCTATGAGGGGTCTATCACATGTAGTAAAACTATATAAATCTTGCAAAAATTGTTTGGTGTCCCACAAAACAGTTCAATCTCCATTCAGGACTGTTCTAAGATACTTCTCCACATATATGGAGAAAGGCTCTGTAACCCAGCCTTTACCGGAAACTGTGGGTCTAAAAGGAATATGATAAAATTTTTTGTGTACCTTAGGAAGTCCTTGAAACAAAGGTATAACAGGATATTCAACTGTCAAATAATTGCATAGCTCAAAAGTTATTAAATGACTGTCCAATCCGTCCTGTACCAAGGAACCAATAGATCTTTTCAACATGAGACATATCCAGCATCAATCAACTCATAAACAGTTCCATTAGAGAGTAAAGCCATAATTTTCTCTCTATAGTATGAGTAATCAAGGGCCACCACAACCCCTCCTTTATCTGCTGACTTAATAACTATGTCCTTATCTCTTCACAACTCCATCAATGCTTCCCTCTCAACCCTAGTTAGGTTATAGAAACTATTCACTTTATTAAAACTATTAACCTCATCATTACCATGAAAAATTTTAAACAAATTAAGTTCACATTTCTTACAGAATGTTTCCAAAACTAGATGTAACATGGTCTGAAAAGTACTAGGTTTCTGTAGGCTGGAAAACTCAGAGCCGATAGGTAAAATATTTTTTAACATTATATTTCTCGCAAATAACTTAATATCAACCATAACATCACTGAAATCAGTCACTTGTGCTGGTATAAAGGATAAATCATGCTCCAGCACAGAATAATGAGCAGGGGTTAAGTACTTACTCGAAATGCTCACAACTGTGGACTCTTTGTTCACTGCAGATAGCATTTCATCGTTGACAAATATGGAGTGTCATTTGCTGCCTCCTCTGTTTTCTCCCTCTGATGAGACCTCTCCTTGTCCTCCATGTCCATACATTTGGTAGGTAAAGGGAGAAAGAGGGAAGAAAAATCCTGCTGTAGAGATTTCTGGGTCTCCCACACTAATGGTTGCCTAGCATTTGATTTTTTTTTATTAAAGAATGTTTTTTATTGGTTGCTATATGAGTCTTTTGTGTTTGCTTTGAATAATATGGTCTGAAGAAGCACCCTCTTGTGTGAAAGCGCTAACCTTCCCTCTTTTAAGTGTTTTACTAAATGTGTTTATAATTTTAATTTTGGTCTGCCATGTTTCTGTGCTCAGGTTGGACTGTTGTTTTACTCATGGCATGTTTTTTTCCCTTGGAATATTTTTTTTTGTCTCTCTTTTTACATAAAATATATCACAGAACATTCAGATCTTTAGAGTTTCTAGGGTTCTGGTGGCTTCCATACTTCAGACTGCATAAATGGATTTTGACTTGGACTTAGTGGTGGCCTCTGTCCTCAACCACCAGCCCTGCTGAGTGATGTGTTCAAAAGGTTGCTGTAGCTTGTGTAAGAAGCTAGGCATAGTGTGGTCATTATTTTTTTTAATTGTCCTCATAATCAAAACTCAGAGGTGTGCACAGGAGATCATTATAACTTGTGCTGAGCCTGGTGACAGATTGGTCATTGTATCTTTTAGTTCTCTTACAGACCTCATATGTCTGCAAGAAGGTCATTATAGCTTGTGATGGGATATACTGTCTAGGAGCAACAAATTGAAATACATTATTATGATAATTTTTCTTTTCTTTTCCAATAACCACACATCAGGCATGTATATAGATGTCTGTCTTTTGGTGGTAGGGGTAAGGAGGCATGCTGCATATATGTATGAAAGTAGTCATTTGAAATATATGACTTTGGACATTTGAGCTTTTGCTTTAATCATACTCTAACACAAGATGGATGCACAGACAGTGACTATCATTTTTTGGGAGGGGTCGTAGTGAGGCAAAAGTATTCTCAAATAGGATTTATGTATTTTCTTAAATATTTGTCTTGTCAATTTATTGTGAACTACTATTTTCACAGCTTTGAATGTTAAACCTTAGATGCAACTTATGGCTTTCTTGTAAGAAAAACTTAAGTCTAAGACCAGCCGGCATAATGGTTTGCCTCCCATGAACAAGCTACAAGGTCCAGTCCTTACCTATGGCTAATGCCTGTATGGAGTTTGCATGTTCTCCCTGTATCTCTGTGTGGTTTCTCCCACCTTCCCAAAACATTCCGAATGTCTGCACCTCAAACTGACACAAGAATGGAGTTGTGGGCAGCAGCACAGACTCTAAATGGTGCCCTACAGAGTAAGATAGAACAACCATCAAGTGTGGTGCACAGTATCCCCTAAATAGGAGAACATTAATCATTCACTGTGTGCTGTGTCAGGGCTAGCTACTCAACAGTGCACAAATTAGCTCTAGGTGATTCAGTCATGTTGTTTAATGTCAGCAAAAATGGGCATGAGTATTTGCGGGTGATAAGTGGTTTGAAGATCTGGCCTACTCTGACCTATGCCAGAGACCCCTGCAAATGGTGGATAGGGTGTATGTGTCCCTATTAGCCAATGTGGGACTGCCATAAAGCCCAACAGCCCGAAGTCAATAAGCTGACAAGTGTCCATTTGCCCAGTCTTGGTTACCTGGGACAGCTCTGCTGAACAAATGCTAAATTTAAAACTAATCAGCTTGACAAACATGAACTAAGGTTCCTATACTCAATATAGGTTCACTGACAGGACAGAGCTTGGAAGTACATAACATGATGGCATCCAGAAGACAAGATGGAAGGGCAGTGCAACAAAATGCCTTGGCTTGGGATCTAGAGTCTACTACTTCGTTAGGAGAAATGGGGAAATTGTGGTGAGGGAGGCACATCAGAAGACAGTGAGGGATGCCATCAGAATTAGTGACAGACTCATCTCAATCAGACTCCAATGTAAGGATAGAGTACCATTCATAATTTCAGGCTATGCTCCACAATAGTGTAGAAAATAATTCATTTGAACAGCAGCTGCAGGATCTACTAAAGCAGGACAACATGAATTGTTGATTGATTGATTGAAAATGATAATGGGTGACTTGATAATAGACTTTTGTCTGGAATGATGGTGGCAAACATATGGTTCACCAAGACAGTCACAAGATCACATAAAAGAGTGGTCAACATGCAACTCAGGTAGACCTCCTCCTAGTAAGAAAAGATTACTGGGGTAGAATCAATGATTGCAAAGTCATCCCCAGTGAAGCATCTGGCCTTGGCATAAACCACTGGTTGCCACAATCAGCTGCAAGCAGGGGTCAGAGAAGGCTTTAATGCAACAAAGAGAAGGCTGAAGACCTGGAAGTTTATTAGAGAAATCACAAGAGTACAAAGAATTATTCAGGGATCTAGCACCTCATGAAGAAGAGAAAACAGGCTGCAAGTATAGAAAACTCTTCGAACAACCTCATGTTGATCATGATTGAACACAGGAATGGTTAAAGGGAGGTGAATTTAAACCAACAGATGAAAGGTTAATACTGGCGACCCAAGATAGTAGACTAAGTACACATTGGTTTACAAAGTCCATTGAACATGTGGGAGAAACAGACAAACAGAATTGGAAACAGTCCCACACCTTGTTGCTGGTTGTGACATACTAATGGCAGAAGGACTTTATACTAAAAGGCATAATAGTGTGACAAGACAGTTGCATTAGGGATTGTGCAAACATTATAATACTGAAGTAGCTGAAAACACTAGAAACATGAAGCACAAAGCATTATAGAAAATGATAAAGTTTATATCGCATGGGATCATCCATTACCAAAATATAGATGTGAGAAAACTAGATACAGTAGTCCATGAAAAGAAGACAAAAGTAGCATTTATGACTGAAATTGCTACACCAAATGACTACAGTGCCTTATGTACAGACACAAAGTCATAAAATACCAGGATTTGCAGGCAGAAATGAGGGCATTGTGCAAAAAAGATACCCAGACAGTTCCAGTAGGAGCAACAGGTCTTATAAAAAAGAATTTACTATCATACTTACATATGTTACCGATACATGTAACTCCATATGAATTGCATGAGTCATCATTACTGGGCATATTGCAGGTGCTGCAAAAAGCACTTCTGGCTAACATCAAAGATTGAAACAATACTAATTTCATGAACTTTAATTATACTTTGACTTAGGAATGGGGTCCATTCCCATCATGGTATTAGAAACCCAAAAGAAGCTGAAAAGTAAGGTGTACAAAACAGTGGTATAACCAGTACTACTTCATGGTACAGAAACCTGGGGTAGTGAAGGAAGAGCAGTTGAAGAAGCTAGAAGTGATGGAGATGACATGCTTGAGATGGGTGGTAGGATGCACACTGTGGGATAGATAAAGAAATGAGGACATCAGTACAGAAGCCAAAGTAGCTCCAGTTGCAGAAAAAGTTATAGAGAACAGATTACAGTGGTTCATGCACGTGTGCAGAAAAGCAGAAGACAATCTGGTGAACAAGATTTGGAACAGACAGGAAGAAGGCAAGAGGAAATGAATGTATCCAGCAAAGAGATGAAAACATTATGTGAGAGAAGATCTATGAGTCAGATGTGACTGTTGAAGAAGGTAGGAGAGACGCACTGAATCAAAAGAGATGGTGACTCATGTAGAAAATGGGAAAAAGGTGTATGACATAATAATGATTTTGTTCACATCACAACAGGATCAAATGTTAGAAAAATGCTCTAAAATGCACTTTAAAACATCTATAACCCTAAGGACCCTAACTTAATTCAGTTATTTCCTACTGTTATAACTGTGTTGCCTTGGTCAGCTGAGGTGTGTTAAAAGGCTACAAGGAAAAGTAAAGTAGAACAGCAACATTGAATTTCTTTATTTTTGTCTTAGTCAGTGTCGCTCGTTTGGTCAGGATACAACAGACAAACATTTGTGGGTTCATTTCAAGCAGCTTTATTACATGCAAACACATCAGAAATGAGGCTTTGTAACTTAAACTTAAATAAACTTATATACAGATTGACTACCACACTCATACATGTTAACACTCTGGCTGTTCTCTCAAAATGGCACTGCGGCCTGTATGTGCTTACTATTTATATGCACATGCTTACATCTGGAAATGCGTCTTAAAGGTACATACACACACTCTGATCTACATCCTCCCTCATTGAGAAATGGGTCATATACTGAATGACAGTATTCAATGACATGCAATTTACAGAAATGATCTTTTGACATGCAATTATACAGAACTAATTCTTTGACATGCAATCATATAAAATTAGACACATATAAAACAATCATGTCCAAGTTGCTGTGTATTTGACATTAGGTCTAGAAATACAACCTCATCGTGTAACATAAAAGTCAGAATTGGATCTAACAACGGGGACTATCTTCAATGAATGTTCAACTTTGGGAACATCTGGAACATCATTAGGAACAGGAATGGATACTGAGACATGCTCTTCAGTACGAACATTGTCAGGGTTACTCTGAGATCTAGAGTCTGTATCACAGGTACGATGCTGCAATATCATTTATTTATTTATTTTTTTATTTTACATTTGTTGACCGGGCTAGTCTAACTGGATACATGTCCATTTTCAGTGGAGGCCCGGGGAGAAAAGCTCCAGTAATGTCATACTAAATAATAATAAACACACTGTAAACATACAGAAACATTTAATGTAAAATTTGAAAATAGTTTAAAAAAGACTAAAAAAGTAGAAAGATTTGAGAAAGGCACTTAGATAGAGTATTACAGCATCAGATGAAGTAAAATTTAGAAAAATTACTGTATAAAAAAGTGACTAGTACAATCAAGCATGGTGAGTAGTACTCAGGAGTGACAGAGTTAGGAATTAAGAAGAAAAGGTTAGTTTAAAAATCAAATAAATAGTCCTGTATCATTTCTGATACAGGAAGATGTCTGTGGTTTCTCCTGTATTCTATACCCTCAGATTCCACTAAGTAGGATCTCAGCTTGGTACATATACCTCTCACTTGACCAATTTGATCAAAGCCGTTCACTGTTTGGATCCTCACTGTCTCTCCCTCTTTCAATGGATGAAGAAATCTGCTCATTTTATCATAGCTGGACTTCTGAAAAGAATGCATCTTAAAAAGTTGGGCTTTGATTGCTTTGTTGTTTTGATCATTAGGCACCAACAAACTACAACTGATAGGCAAGGTTGTTCTGGTTTGCGTAGATAGAAGTCTCTGAGCAGGCGAGCCAACTAGGTTGTCATGGAGTATATTTCTGAAATTAAGTAAATTCAACAAGACATCGGTATTGTCATGCTTTGAGCTTTCTAGTAATTGCTTTGCACTCTGTACTGCACGTTCAGCAAGGCACTTTGACCGTGGGTATTCAGGACTACTAGTAAGCCCACTCTTTAGAAAATCTCTAAAACAATTGATTGGTAAACTGAGAACCTTTGCCAGAAATAACTTTGTGTGGACTAGCATGGACTGAGAAATGACGTTTCATCTTAGTATAACAGCACTGGATGTTAGGTTAGGCTGCAAATCAATCTCAAACCAGATCAAATAAGAGTCTACCAATACTAAGTAATGCTGATTGTTCCACTCAAATATGTCAGTGGCTACTGTTGACCAAGTTAGTTCAGGAATATGGGTTAGATGAAGTAGTCTTTTTGCAAATGTGGTTTAGTACTGTTGAACACTGAACAAGAAGAAAGCACTTTATCAATGTCTTCTGATAGAGAAGGTCAAAATACTAGTCGTCTCTCCCTTCTTTTGGTAGAAGTGGAACCTGGGTGGCCATGATGCAAAATCTGAATGTATTCACATGTAAGGAAGTAAGAACAATAACTTTTGGACCTTTGAAAATGATACCATCTTCCATCAGCATCTCATCTCTGTATGAAAAATAAGGTTGTACTTGTGGCGGTACACAGGATTGCTTTGATGGCCATCCCACACTGATGAAGTGATTGAGCTTTTGCAAAATTGGATCAGTCTTTGTAAGAACTCTTAGCTCATCAAGTCTCATGGTAGAACAATTATGCACTTCCATGACAGCAAAGTCAAAATTCCCTGCATCAAGCTGTTCCATGGTATTTCTGGGTGACCTGGATAAGGTATCAGCCAGATAAAGAAGTTTACTTTTTGTATAGACCATTTTGAAATTATGCTTTTGCAGTTTGACCATCATTCTTTGTAGTCTTGCTGGAGTTGAATGCATAGGCTTCTTTAAAATAGTGACTAGAGGCTGATGGTCAGTTTCTGTCTAGATAGCTTGGCCATAAATATAATCATGGAACTTCAAACATGCAAACACAATTGCCAAAAGTTCCTTCTCAGTTTGAGCATACTGTATCTCAGTTTGGGTAAAAGTTCTAGATGTACAGGCAACAGGTCTGCCCTCTTGAAAAATAATTGCACCAAGATCAAATTTTGAAGAGAATTTTGAAGAACTACTGGTTTGTGGACATTATAGTATCTTACTGTACACAGGTTAACAATTTGCTGTTTGAGTCTATCAAATATTCTTTGGTGTTGTTCTAAAAATGACCAAGCAACATTTTTGCATGTCAGCTCTCTTAAAGGTGTGGATAACTCACTAAAGTCAGGTATAAATTTGCCCAAAAAGTTAATCATACCAAGAAAACGCTGTAGGGCTTGGGCATTGTCTGGAGCTGACATCTCAAGAATGGCTGTTTGTTTGGAAGGGTCTGGTCATAAGCCTGTACTGGTAAATAAATGACCTACATAAGTAACTTCTGGTAGTCTGAATTTGCATTTCAGAAGACTGAGCTTTAAATTCACTTCATGCACTCTGTCAAGAACTTTCCTGAGGTTTCTGTCATGCTCTGCTTCACCATTGCCTCTAACCAGTAAATCATCAACTATTTTTGCACACGGGTAGCCAGAAAAAAATTGCTCCATTGCACACTGAAAGACTTCACTGGCAGAATTTATTCCAAAAGGCATCCTGAGGAATCTGTATCTACCAAATGGGGTACTGAATGTAGTCAGTAGTAAAGATTTACGATCAAGCATCACTTGCCAAAAATAACTCTTTGTGTTTTAGACAGAAAAAACAGTGACATTTGGCATGAGAATAGCAATCTCCTCGACTGTACACATAGGATGATGAGAACTTTTTAATGCCTTGTTCAAGTCACTTGGGTCAGTGGATATTCTGATTTCATCTGAATTTTTTTTATGAGCAGCTACCATGGAAGACACCCACTCATTGGTTCTGTAACTAGATACATCACATCTTGCTGCACCATTTTGTCTAACTGGACCTTGACTTTGTCCTGCATAACTATTGGAAGTCTCCTTGCTGGTCTGACCACTGGACTGACCTCTGGGTCTACTTTCATGGAGTACACAACTGGAAGTTTGCCTAGATTGTCATCAAACACATCAGCATACTCTTAGAAAATAGTATCACTGAAGCTGGAACTGGGGCATGTGCTTACATGATGGACTTTTTTGGTAAAAGAAAGTAGTTTCATTCTTAAACTGTCTTTGAGACCTAATAATGACTGCACATGTATTCTGTAAAATCAGGGACAGTCTGAGAAATATGCATTACTCCTCGGTGAAGTGAATAAAAGTGATTTACCCATGCTGATATTTGACAACTGCTAAACAACAGTGACCGGTTTTGTATGACTGTACTAGTGTCCCACAGTGTATTATTATTTGCTGAAGTAGAAATAAAATTGCAAGCTGTAACTGTTCCTAGCCAAATAGCATGAAGGCACTAATGAGCCTTCAGTTTAAATCTCTTCACCTCCATAAGCAAAAAGCTTCGCACAATTGACCAAATTAAGTTGTTCACTAGCCCTCACGTTAGCAAATCTTTCTACTGACATTACATTACACTTTGAACCAGATTCTACTTTGACCTCTGTGGGTTTACCACTGATCAGAACAGTACAAAATACTGGTTCCATTTTTTACACTTGTGGCATTGCTGACCAAATGCTAAGCGCTTTTCTCTTTCAGACTCATGATTGGCTCCACAATTACGACAATTAACAATAAGACTTGACTTGGGTTTTGCTCGCTCACTCTTATACTGCACTGAGCATGCTCCTTTCACTGAACTAATCTAGGAAATTGCTAGAAGACTATGGGTTTTCCCTGCCAGACCCACAGGGGTTGCAGCTGCCATGTGCTTGGGCCTGTTTCTGCTTGCCATGTGTTGCATGCTGTCTACATTTGCTGTAGAGGCTGCTGAAACCATGCTCATCACTTGCAAGCATATTTGTGTGCCTTTCTGTGAGCTCATGGATTTGACAAATCTCTATGGCTTTGCTTAACATTAAATTACTGTCACAAAGCAAAATCTTTCTCACTGCAGCACTATTAACACTACACATAAGTCTGTCCTTTATTAACTCATCTTTCAAGTCACCAAATGTGCATTAGCATTGAGAAATAAGGCGATTATATATGCTGCAAAAGTTTCACCTGGTTTTTGGTCTCTTGTATAAAATAACTGCCTTTCTAGTGTAACATTTGTCTGGGGGTTACACATTTCTCTAAATTTACATTTTCAGCACTGAGGGTCCTCCCTTAATTCAGCCGGTACCACAATATGGTGTTTTTCACCCTCTCTTGCATATACTTTTGGTACATACACAAATGAATGCTCTCTTTCAATAGCTTTTGACCCAGCTAAGATAAGCAAAGGGAATGCATTGTATGTGCATCTTTGCCAGAAAAAGCTGCTTGTATGAAAATATCGTATTCCTGCTTGAAAACTCTCCAACTCTCTGCTATATTATGATCAAACACAAGTGGACTGGGTCTGTGAAATGCCTCTGCCATATCAACATACAGTAGTGAAGGTGCTTGAAATTATGTATGAACATACACACATAAATATTTATATGCCAGGACTTTATACCAGTACTTGTAATTATGCCTAATAGCACAAAAAACTCTGAAATAACTACACTTTGGCAAATAAGTCTCTGTAGCACAAGAACACTCTGAAATCACTGTACTTTGTGAAACTACCCCTTATCAGTGTAAGAAATAATTCAAAATGACTGTACTTTGTGAATAAACTGTACACAATGGAAGAAGCTCAGAGTAAGCAACACTTTGAGATGAATGCACTTTGCAAATGAATTGTACACAGCACAAGAACCTTTCAAAATGGTAGAACTTTGCGAAATAACTCTGCACAGTGCAAGACACTTTCAATGGTGACACTCAGCGAATAAATGCACACAACACAAGAACTTTTCAAAATGGCTGTACTTTGAATGCACTTTTCAATATAACTGTACCTTGCACACAGCAAACTCTTTGAAATAATTGCACCTAAATAAAGCACACATTCTGCAAACACTTTGTACACTCTAAGAAACTTCGAACAACTCTAGTTATGCTTTGAATGACTTTGGTCAATGCAAAATAGTAAAACTAAACAAGACGAACCAATTCAACTGCAGAACGCTGGTTTATTAATAATACAACATGAAATCAACAAGTACTAAGTGCTTTCACCCATAAAATATACCGGGCATCATCAGAGTACAAAAAATGTAACTATAACTTCCATTTAAATAGGTGTAGCAATTAAATAGTGACTAATTAAAACCAATTGTAATTAATTAAACAATTATTTATTTATACACACTTCAATGTAAACCCTAAAAACTGCCTTTAAAAACTGCCTATGTCAACAGTTATAATGCCAAGACTTGTTTAAACAAATTTTAAACAAAAATGAGCATTCATATAAAATGCAAATAACAATATCTTAAAAATTTATCTATAACAAGTACATACAATAAATAGACTGTAAAAATATGAAAAAACTAGTGTGATTAAAAACAATAAATAAATAAGACCCGTAATTATTAAAATAGGCCATTCAATAAATTGTGATTTATATCTAAGTATACTGGCTATAGAAATGTAGTCATTGATACCTGGATGAATACTTGCATTAATCTTAGTTGCCATAGACATTCTTTAACTTTTAGTAATGTCTTGTCATTACCTCCTTTATTATTATTGTGGGGTATTCTATTTATCACGAAGAATAAAAACCTTTTGAAATTGTCACACCTTACACTATGTGTGTATAGGGCATTAGTGTCTTTTTTTCTTTTTATATCTCTGACATGTTCTCCTATTCGATCTTTAAGCTTTCTGATGGTTTTCCCCACGTAATAAGCTGAACATGATGAACAAGTAGCAAGATAAGCTACCATTTTTGTATTGCAATTGCAATACCCTGGACATCTCATAGTTTTTCCAAAATTGTGAACTACTACATAGGGTCCGTCATTAATATATTTACATGTGTGACATGTACCACATTTACCCATCTTAGACTTTAAATAAATATTCTTACTATATGTTGCTTCATAATATTCTTTTAAATTCATACCTCTACTGTAAGTGATTTTGGGCCATAAACCAAGGATGTCAATACATTCATCATTATTCAAAAACATGCTGTCCCAAGTCTCTCGTACAGTATTAACAATTTTCATAGATACTTCGTTGAAGGGAATAACAAACGTATCATTTCCAATTATTGATTTGTTCTCACATAAAGTATTTTGAATTCCAAACTTTATAATAGGTTGATAAATTTGCTGTCTTTTCATCTGTATCTCAGCACTTACTTTATCAATCAAATCCTTTGGGTATCCTCTATCTAAAAACATACTTGACAATATTTTAATTTCATCACAAAAAAACGAATCTTCACTAATTATTCTTGAGAGCCTAACCATCTGCCCTTTGATTAAATTCTTCTTTTGATAGTAGGGGTGGCAACTGTCAAAATGTAGGAAGGAATTAGAATGTGTTTTCTTCCTAAAAATATTAGTTTCTAACCTACCCTTGTTTGTATACAATAATATATCCAGATACTCACAGTAATTATCATATATCTTGCTAGTAAAACTTAAAAAGCTTGATGTAGTGTTAAGAAAAATTTCAAATTCTAAAAATCTTTCTCTTGTCCCCTTCCAAAAAATCAAAATATCGTCCAGGTACCTCAGATAAAGAGCAATGTCAGCCCAATAACAAGAAGTAAAACCTTTTGTGTCTCCCAAAAGGCTAAAACTAAATTGGCATAAATAGGGGCACATCTTGCCCCCATAGCTACCCCAGTTTTTTGTCTAAAATATTCACCATTAAGAAACATATAGTTATTTTCAAGTACTAGTTCCATCAATTCCCCTAGAAATTTACATTTGTCTTTACTTAGTGCACCAAATTTTAATAGGCTGGCCTCAAACATTTCTATACCCAACCTGTGGGGAATCACGGTAAGCAGACTTACAATATCAATAGTAATCATAAACATTTCTGGGTTTATGTACTCAGAATAATAATTATTATTTTACTTTAAAGAGACATAGTACATTTAAACCCCCTCAAAACCTTATCATTCAGGTGTTTGAGAGGTTGTGTGATACTCAGATATGCAGAATAGTGAAGAATGAAAAAACAACATCATATAACTTAACCACAGCCGAAAAATGTTGCCTTAAGGAATTAACAACAACAGACAAATTTAGGGTTATATGGGTGGGGGTGTGGTTGTTATGACTAAGGATGATTACTTTAATAAAATGACCATAATGTTAAGTGATAACACCACTTATGAAAAGGTTTCCAAACATGAAATGCATTGGGCTTATACTAAGTTGGATTGTATTATGTACGAATATTTGATGGATGGTGTCATTACTAAGGACGAATATAACTTTTTAAATGTGGAACACCCTATGACTCCATCCATCTTCAGTATTCCCAAAATTCATAAAAATGTTCATAATCCACCGTTTAGACCAATAGTATCTGCCAGAGGGTCCAAAAACTGAGGCCATGGCTTCCTTTATAGATTTTCATTGTAAAGAAATATTAACAAATTTGGATCACATAGTAAAAGATTCCTGGCATTGCTTGGATAAAATAAGAGATAATTTTGTTGCGATAAGCCCAGAAATGTTTATGATTACTATTGATATTGTAAGTCTGTTTACCGTGATTCCCCACAGGTTGGGTATAGAAATGTTTGAGGCAAGCCTATTAAAATTTGGTGCACTAAGTAAAGACAAATGTAAATTTCTAGGGGAACTGATGGAACTAGTACATGAAAATAACTATATTTTTCTTAATGGTGAATATTTTAGACAAAAAAATGGGGTAGCTATGGGGGCAAGATGTGCCCCTATTTATGCCAATTTAGTTTTAGCCTTTTGGGAGACACAAAAGGTTTTTACTTCTTGTTATTGGGCTGACATTGCTCTTTATCTAAGGTACCTGGACGATATTTTGATTTTTTGGAAGGGGACAAGAGAAAGATTTTTAGAATTTGAAATTTTTCTTAACACTACATCAAGCTTTTTAAGTTTTACTAGTAAGATATATGATAATTACTGTGAGTATCTGGATATATTATTGTATAAAGACAAGGGTAGGTTAGAAACTAATATTTTTAGGAAGAAAACACATTATAATTCCTTCCTACATTTTGACAGTTGCCACCCCTACTATAAAAAGAAGAATTTAATCAAAGGGCAGATGGTTAGGCTCTCAAGAATAATTAGTAAAGATTCATTTTTTTGTGATGAAATTAAAATATTGTCAAGTATGTTTTTAGATAGAGGATACCCAAAGGATTTGATTGATAAAGTAAGTGCTGAGATACAGATGAAAAGACAGCAAATTTATCAACCTATTATAAAGTTTGGAATTAAAAATACTTTATGTGAGAACAAATCAATAATTGGAAATGATATGTTTGTTATTCCCTTCATCTAAGTATCTATGAAAATTGTTAATACTGTATGAGAGACTTGGGCCAGCGTGTCCTTGAATAATGATGAATGTATTGACATCCTTGGTTTATGGCCCAAAATCACTTACAGTAGAGGTATGAATTTAAAAGAATATTATGAAGCAATATATAGTAAGAATATTTATTTAAAGTCTAAGATGGGTAAATGTGGTACATGTCACACATGTAAATATATTAATGACGGACCCTATGTAGTAGTTCACAATTTTGGAAAAACTATGAGATGTCCAGGGTATTGCAATTGCAATACAAAAATGGTAGTTTATCTTGCTACTTGTTCATCATGTTCAGCTTATTACGTGGGGAAAACCATCAGAAAGCTTAAAGATCGAATAGGAGAACATGTCAGAGATATAAAAAGAAAAAAAGACACTAGTGCCCTATACACACATAGTGTAAGGTGTGACAATTTCAAAAGGTTTTTATTCTTCGTGATAGATAGAATACCCCACAATATTAACAAAGGAGGTGATGACAAGACATTACTAGAAGTTAAAGAATGTATATGGCAACTAAGACTTAATGCAAGTATTCATCCAGGTATCAATGACTACATTTCTATAGCCAGTATGCTTAGATATAAATCACAATTTATTTAATGACCTATTTTAATAATTACGGGTCTTATTTATTTATTGTTTTTAATCACACTAGTTTTTTCATATTTTTACAGTCTATTTATTGTATGTACTTGTTATAGATAAATTTTTAAGATATTGTTATTTGCATTTTATATGAATGCTCATTTTTGTTTAAAATTTGTTTAAACAAGTCTTGGCATTATAACTGTTGACATAGGCAGTTTTTAAAGGCAGTTTTTAGGGTTTACATTGAAGTGTGTATAAATAAACAATTGTTTAATTAATTACAATTGGTTTTAATTAGTCACTATTTAATTGCTACACCTATTTAAATGGAAGTTATAGTTACATTTTTTGTACTCTGATGATGCCCGGTATATTTTATGGGTGAAAGCGCTTAGTATTTGTTGATTTCATGTTGTATTATTAATAAACCAGCGTTCTGCAGTTGAATTGGTTCGTCTTGTTTAGTTTTACGGGTTCTATTTGTTTGGATTTTCTACACGTGGCTGTAATGCAAAATAGTAGTTTGTGCCCAAACACAGTCTTTTACTAAAAAACATGCAGTCGCCTTTATTTTTAAGCTTAATTTGCCCTTTTATTGTACTCATTATGCCCTTTTAATCTCTTATCATGCTCATTATATTTTTCTTGTGCCTGAATTACTTTAAACATGCTCGTTATGCAATCCAAAGGTAATTCTGAACCCCATATGAATAGCTCTGTTAGTTTTATCAAATATTGTAGTTTTAAACATTTTGATTAATCAGTAATGTGGTTTGTGCCTTTCATTTGATTAATAATATCTTTTGTGCTACTCTTTTGAGTAATAATGCGTTTTGTGCCTTATAAATATGCCGTTTCATTTTCTTTGCCAAATAAACCATTTGTGCAGTTTTCTTTACCTTAAGTTAGTTTCTGGCCCTTTTTTGTTTGTCTGAGTTCCATTTCACTCAACCAGCTTAATCCGCCTTCACCTTCAACTCTGCATCTCATGGCCTGAAGAAGTTGTTCCCTTAATCCCGGTTCTGACACCATATCGCTTGTCTGGTCAGGATAAAACAGACAAACATTTGTGGCTTCAGTTCAAGCAGCTTTATTACACACACCCACATCAGAATTGAGGCTTTGCAACTTAAACTTAAATAAACTTATAAATAGACTGACTACCATACTCATACATGTTAACACTCTGGCTGTTCTCTCAAAATGGCACTGCTGTCTGCATGTGCTCACTATTTATATGCACGTGCTTACATCTGGAAATGCTTCTTAAAGGTACATACACAAGATCTGATCTACAGTCATAATATTTGTTCAGGCCATCATTGAATGAAAAGGTTGTGAAGTAATGTGCATGTTGTATAGAGCCCATGATTGGGGGGGTGGGGACAAGGGAGGAGCACTGGAGAATGTGTGTGTAAGGAGGAAAGTAGGAAGTAGGGGTGGTGCCATGGATACCTTTGTCAATGGCTCTATTTCACCTAATGCTATCCATGTATAAAGGGTTGTGGTATTGTAACATCATTACAACTAAATTTCAGTCACTGTGAATGTTCCTCTGTGAGACAGGAAACATGGTCAGGCGCAGAGGCCTCCCATAATGTAAGACCATTGTAGCTACAGTTCAGTCTGTATGTACTACTACAAAAACTTTGCATCATAATATAAAAGGTTGCTTGGGAGGGTGATACTTAAGACATGAAGTATCTATGGACCCCCAACTTGACACTTGCTGAGGGCCCCCAAAATGGAAACACCTGCTCTGAAAATATCATTGCATTTTCTTTAGGAATTTTTCTCTCTGGCCCTTGTATAATTTTGCATTTTAACATTTCTGTAAAGGAAACATACACATAACAAGGTATCTATAGCTCTCTGACAATTTACAGTCACTGGGAATGTAAACCTACTGTGTCAATTGAGATTCACAACCACTTAATGTATATTTTCGTTTATAGCTACATTCTTTCTGTCCCTTAGGGCCACAATGAACCTTTTTGAATCTATATCTCCTTAAATATTATGCAGTCGAAAGGGGGGGTGAAGAAACTTAATATTCATTGACAGCAACAGACTGACTTGATGAAATTACTGCAGTGAGTTTAAAACATGACCAAAAACCTAAAACAGTGTGTCACTGGAAGAAGCTTTCAGACACAGTCAAAACATTTTCAAATTTAGCATTAAATTCAGAATATGGCATTCCAATTAAACACAAACAATACTTAACAAATAAATTCATAAAGACAATGCCCAATCAAAAAAAATCTCATCAGTATGTTTACCCCAATCAGTGCATTTTGGATTAGAATAAAATAAAAATTAGTAATGACTACCTAGATTTTGTAAGAATGCTTAATTAAAAGTGCTGCTACATTTGTATAGAACAGAGTAATCAAGAGTCCCATGAAGCCATCTACACAGAGCTGGAAGATATAGAAAACCTAGTGGGCCAACAAATTCATCTCCAGTTTTACTCCCTTCTCCCACCCAGCCACCCCCCCAGGAATATCCATTAAACATAACCACCCCAACTATCTCTAGGGAGCAGGTCCTAAATTTACTTTGGAAGGCCAAAAACATTGCATTGATGGGCCTTAATAATACATGAGAATGCCTACTAAACAGCATGAAACATGACTTATCAGCACTGCTGGTGTCAATATTTAATCATAGCTTCCAGAGAGGTTTCATGCCATGCAAATGGAGAACTGCAACTGTCATCCCTCTGCACAAGGGCAAGCCATCAATGGACCCTAGGAACTACAGACCCATAAGACTGACTAGCCTCATATGCAATGTCATGGAAAGACTTATCATTGAAACGATTACTAATGACATATGAAACCTTCAGACACTGGATCCAACCCAGTTTGGTTTTCTCAAGGGAAGATCATGTCTACTTAACCTGGTGGACTTCTTTGAGAAGGTCACCATGGCAATGAATAAAGGCAAAATAGTACATACTGTCTACCTTGACCTGCTAAAGTCATTTGATGCAATACCACGCTTGGACATTGCAAACAAACTCATGAAGTTAGGCATAAAGCCTTGTGTTACACACTGGATAGCCAGATGACTCTCAGACAGGATGCAGGAATTTAGGATAGTGGAATCCACCTCCACCAGCACAGTCCTACAAGGCTTTGTGTTGGGTCTGTTCCTATTTGACATCTACTTCTCAGGAGTTGAGCCCAAAATCAAGGGCCTCTGGCAGACCAAGTCTGCTGATGATTGCAAATTAGGAGAAGTCATAGAATCCCCCCCTCAAAACACTAATATCCTCCAGGAAGGGCTAACACAAACAAATAACTGGGGCCAGAGCCATGGTATAAAACGCAATGCCACAAAATGCCTAATAGTGCCCTTTGGGAAGTTGGCTACCCCAGGAAACTACCTAACTGATAACACAGCACTAAGAGCAGACTCAGGAGTCAGGGATTTGGGGGCATATGCAGATGTTGCACATGTGTCTGAGGTAGTAAGGAAATCATTTTATGTCGCTCAACTTATAAGCAAGGACATGGTATCAAGGTCCAAGGAAGTCATCATTCTACTTTATTCGGTCCTTATCAGACCCATCATTAACTACAATACCCCCCTTCGGTGTGTACTTAACCAGGCACATGTAACAACTGGAACATCCACAGAGGTTCCTCACAAAAAGAATACAGGGTTTTAACAACATATCCTATGCAGATCGCCTTAAAGCTGTATCCCTATACTCTGTCTCCTATAGACTGTTGAGGGGCGATCTATGCCTGACATACAAGTCATCCTAGTAACCTACTCTGATAGACCTTTTAAATATCTGCAAAATAAGTAGTATCAAAACTATCTGATCTAGAGAATTAAAACTTGCTTGCAACTTAAGTTGGTCATGCCAGAGGGATAGGTGCAGTATGTGTCTCAGAGAATACCCCTTCTCTGGAACAGGCTTCCCATCCATGTGAAACAGAGTTCTTCCCTAACCCTATTCAAGTGTAACCTGAATCAGTGGATGGGAAAGTGGAAATTCACCCTTGGTCTAGCAGCTATGCCTCTAACAGACAGAGACAGCCTGTAAATGCTTGACCACCCTATCCCTGGCTAGCATACCCCCCCTTAAAATAACCACTTAGGCCATCAAAACTTGTTGGATGCATTTGGGATGTATGGTTAGGCTTGTAAAGGTCCC